>NC_091993.1:64048901-64066401 GCF_044704955.1 Pristiophorus japonicus
AGAGAGAGAGGGGGAAACAGATAGAGAGAGAGGGGGGAAACAGATAGAGAGAGAGGGGGGAAACAGATAGAGAGAGAGGGGGGGAAACAGATAGAGAGAGAGGGGGGGAAACAGATAGAGAGAGAGGGGGGGAAACAGAGAGAGAGAGAGAGAGAGAGAGGGGGGAATGGATAGAGAGACAGAGAGGGGAATGGATAGAGAGACAGAGAGGGGAATGGATAGAGAGAGAGAGAGAGAGGGGAATGGATAGAGAGAGAGAGAGAGAGGGGAATGGATAGAGAGAGAGAGAGAGAGGGGAATGGATAGAGAGAGAGAGACAGGGGAATGGATAGAGAGAGAGAGAGAGAGGGGAATGGATAGAGAGAGAGAGAGGGGAACGGATGGAGAGAAAGAGGGGGAGGAACAGAGAGAGAGAGAGAGAGAGAGAGAGAGAGATGGAAACGGAGAGAGAGAGAGAGAGAGGGGAACGGAGAGAAAGAGAACGAGAGAGAGGGGGGAATGGCGGGAGAGAGAGAGCAAGGGGCACGGAGAGAGAGAGAGAGGGAGGGGCACGAAATGAGAGAGGGGAATGGATAGAGAAAAGGGAATGGATAGAGAGATTGTCGGGCAGGGGAACGGATCATAGAACCATAGAAATTTACGGCACAGAAGGAGGCCATTGGCCCATCGTGTCTGTGCAGGCCGACAAAGAGCTACCCAGCCTAATCCCACTTTCCAGCTCTAGGTCCGTAGCCCTATAGGTTACAGCACTTCAAGTGCATATCCAAGTCCTTTTTAAATGTGGTGAGTGTTTCTGCCTCGACCGCCCTTTCAGGCAGTGAGTTCCAGACTCCCACCACCCTCTGGGTGAAAACATTTTCCCTCAAATCCCCTATAAACCTTCTACCAATTACTTTAAATTTATGTCCCCTGGTTGTTGACCCCTCTGCTGAGGGAAATAGGTCCTTCCTATCCACTCTATCCAGGCCCACGACAATTTTATATACCTCAATTAGGTCTCCCCTCAGCCTCCTCTGTTCCAAAGAAAACAAACACTAGCCTATCCAATCTTTCATCATAGCTAAAATTCTCCAGTCTAGGTAATATCCTCTCTCGCGCAATCATATCTTTCCTGTAATGTGGTGACCAGAACTGCACGCAGTACTCTAGCTGTGGCCTAACTAGTGTTTTAAACAGTTCAAGCATAACCTCCCTGCTCTTGTATTCTATGCCTCGGCTAATAAAGGCTAGTATCCCATATGCCTTCTTAACCACCTTATCTACCTGGCCTGCAACCTTCAGGGATCTGTGGATCTGCACTCCAAGGTCCCTGTGTTCCTCTACATTTCTCAATGTCCTACCATTTATTGTGTATTCCCTTGCCTTGTTAGCCCTCTCCCCTACACTCAATCTCACCCACACCTCACACGTCCATCTTAGCCCTGGGCATACAATCCACACCCCGCACTGTCCGTGTCCAGGACCTACACTCCCCATTCCGAATGAAACATTGCAATAGTTGTCGTATAGCTGGGAGCTGGAACAGTGTGTATTTTCCACTGGTGCTGTGTGCCGTGTCTGTGGGAATGCTGTTTACTCCCACATCCTTGCGGTGTGCCTAATTTTAAATGGCCAGTGCCACAGAATGTGCTTTCCAGATGTTGTGAATCTGTGAGGCTGTATTTAGCTTGTTTCGGACGTGCCTGGACCGGGCTCTGCCCTGCACCTTGTCTCCATTACCCTGCGCCGCTCACAATGCTCCAGCAGGAGGCTTCAGCTCAGGGGCCCAGTGCCAGTTGGCCTCAGTCCCAGTGCCAGTGTGTCCCTCTCCCCATTCCCCTTGCTGACAACTTAACAATCCCCATTTGGGGCTGATTTGCAATGGCAGCTGCAATCTGCATTAATACAGGTATATGAAAGAGAGCTGTGGGCACTGGTACCAGACTAACTGCTAACAGTCAGCGTTGAGCTCACGCCTTGTATTAAAGGCGACGGACTGAGAGCAGGAATGCGCAGGAGTTGCAGACGGTGACAGACTATTTCCACAGATGACAGCACTTGTCCATGACCTCACTCTGTGGGTGAGTCAAGGCAGTGACCATCTTAAAGTGTGCACTCACCTCCAGCTCCGGCTCCAGCCCACCAATCCAAACACCACCATCGACACCCATCCTTCCCGCTCTCGCGATCCATTTAACCCCTACTTTCCAATATCCATTTACAGCCCACCCTTCAATCTCTCTATCCATTTATATTGTGCCATTCTCTCTATCCATTTACAAAATACCTTTCCCTCTCTATCCATTAACACTACCTATCACTCTCACTCTATCCATTAACACTCTATCTATCACTCTCTCTCTATCCATTAACACTCTATCACTCTATCCATTTTCACTACCCTTCACTCACTGACCATTTAACCCAACCCTTCTCTCTCCATCAGTTTATACCTGACACATTTATTTCTCTTTACTCTCACTCTATCCATTTACAGCCTACCCTTCACATCTTTCTCGTTATAGTGTACCATTCTCTCTCTCTAACCATTTATAAACTACCTTTCTCTGTCAATCCATTAACTACCTACCATTCTCTTTCTCTCTATCCATTTACACTCTACACCACTCTCTCTGTTTTACCCAACCCTTTCCTCCCTCAATCAATTTAATCTTTACCTTTTTATCTGCCTCTCTATCCATTTACACACCACCCAACTCTTTCTGTTTCTCACTGTCAATTTACACTCTACCCTTCTCTCTCACTATTTACACACTACCCTTCTCTCTCTCAATCTATTAACAGAAGAATGAGAGGGGACCTCATGGAAACGTTTAAAATTCTGACGGGTTTAGACAGGTTAGATGCAGGAAGAATGTTCCCAATGTTGGGGAAGTCCAGAACCAGGGGTCACAGTCTGAGGATAAGGGGTAAGCCATTTAGGACCGAGATGAGGAGAAACTTCTTCACCCAGAGAGTGGTGAACCTGTGGAATTCTCTACCACAGAAAGTAGTTGAGGCCAATTCACTAAATATATTCAAAAGGGAGTTAGATGAAGTCCTTACTACTCGGGGGATCAAGGGTTATGGCGAGAAAGCAGGAAGGGGGTACTGAAGTTTCATGTTCAGCCATGAACTCATTGAATGGCGGTGCAGGCTAGAAGGGCTGAATGGCCTGCTCCTGCACCTATTTTCTATGTTTCTATGTTTCTAACCTACCATTCTCTATCCACTTTCATTCTCCTCTTTATTCTCTATCCGTATACACCTGGCCCTTCTTTCTCACTCTATCCATTCACCCCTAATCAATCCTAAACTAATCCCACTGCCCCGCTCTCTCCCCATAGTCCTGTATCAATTCTAAACTAATCCTACTGCCCCACTCTCTCCCCTTAGCCCTGTATCAATCCCAAAACTAATTCCACTGCCCAGCTCTCTCCCCTAGACCTGTATCAATCCCAAACTACAAAAACAACTTGTATTTATATAGCACCTTTAACGTAGTGATAAATCCTAGGGCACTTCACAGGAGTACTATGAGATAAAAATTTGACACGGAGCTGCATAAGTATAAATGTGAGGTATTAGAGTTTGGTAAGAAAAATAGAGAAGAAAGATTGGATAGGCTGGGTCTGTTTTCTTTGGAACAGAGGAAGCTAAGGGGAGACCTGATTGAGGTGTATAAAATTATGAAGGGCCTGGATAGAGTGGATAGGATGGACCTGTTTCCCTTGGCAGAGGGGTCAACAACCAGGGGGCATAGATTTAAAGTAATTGGGGGGAGGTTTAGAGGGGATTTGAGGGGAAATTTTTTCACCCAGAGGATGGTGTGGGTCTGGAACTCACTGCCTGAAAGGGTGGTAGAGGCAGAAACCCTAACCACATTTAAGAGATACTTGGATGTGCACTTGAAGTGCCGTAACCTACAGGGCCACGGACCAAAAGCTGGAAAGTGGGATTGGCTGGATAGCTCTTGGTCGGCCGGCGTGGACACGATGGGCTGAAATTCCGTGCTGTAAATTTTTATGATTCTACAATACGTTCAAGCACTTTGGACAAGAAAGGGAGGTTGGAGATGGGGCGATAGCTAGCAAGCAAAGTGCGGTCAAGGGTTGTTTTTTTTGAGGAGAGGGGTGATGACAGCAGATTTGAAGGAGAGGGGAACAGTACCTGAGGACAGAGAACCGTTAACAATGTCGGCTAACATGGGAGATAGCCATCAAGAAATCAAACAGGGAATTGAGAAGAACATCTTTACCCAGAGAGTGGTGAGAATGTGGAACTCGCTGCCACAGGGAGTGGTTGAGGCGAATAGTATCGATGTATTTAAGGGGAGGCTAGACAAGCATATGAGGGAGAAGGGAATAGAGGGTTATGCTGATAGAGTTAGATGAGGAAAGACAGGAGGAGGCTCGAGTGGAGCATAAACGCCGGCATGGACTGGTTGGGCTGAATGGCCTGTTTCTGTGCCGTATATCCTGGGTAATCCTATGAATGAAGCAACAGTAGGAAAGCATTCCATACTCCAAAAACTCTCTAAAGAAATTTCTCCTAAATGTACAACAGGCCCTCAGTGATAATTTTACATTGATGACCCCTCATCACCCACCAGAGGAAAGAGTTTTTCCCAATTCACTATCAAACACTTTAATTTTAAAAAACTATTAATCTCCCTTTAACCTTCTGTGCTCCAAGGGAAATAGTACCAATACCTCCTCAATTTCTGCACGTTGCTCCATTCCTGACATCATCCTGGTGAATCCACAAGAACAACTTGTGCCTTTATCGTAGTGAAACGTCCCAAGGTGCTTCACAGGAGCATAATCCGAGAAAATCTGACACTGAGCCACATAAGAAGATATTAGGGCAGATTTGGTCAACGAGCTAGTTTGAAGGTGTGCCTTAAAGGTGGCGAGAGGTAGAGAGGGGTAGAGGCAGAGAGGGGTAGAGGCTTTGGAAAGGAATTATTGAGCTTGGGGCCCAGGCAGTTAAAGGCACGGCTGCCAGTGGCGGAGCGATTAAAATCGGGGTGCTGAAGAGGCCAGAATTGGAGGAGCGCAGATATCTCGGAGGGTTGTAGCACTGGAGGAGATTACAGAGATAGGGGTAAGAAGATGGAGAGTTTTAAAATGAGGATGAGAATACACTGAGTACTTTCTATGGCTTGAAAATACATTCTATAATGGGATGCCCAAAACTGCACAAAGTACACAAACTCTGGCCTCAATAATGTTTTGTGAAAATCTATTATTACTCCTTAACTCTTGCACTCGATTCCCCTAGTTATAAAATCCAAGATTCTATTAGCCTTTGTCCATCGTTTATACCTGCACTCGAACATTCAGTGAATTCTGTATCTCAACTACCGTGCCTCTGTTCAGCCATGCCCTTCAGACTTTCTACTGAGTGAACAGACTCATTCCTTGATTTCTATCCTACCCTCCACCACATTAACTTGCCTCTGCTATACTCCAACATGTTTCCATCTTCCTGACGTCTCGATCACTCCTCCTCCCTGTTTGTCTAAACTCTTGTGCTCACCAGACTCTGAGATTGCTCCAGATAACCATCAGACTAAACTCCCTGTCCTTAGTAACCATCCAACTCCCTGCCCTTAGTAACCATCAAACTCCCTGCCCTTAGTAACCATCAAACTCCCTGCCCTTAGTAACCATCAGACTAAACTCCCTGCCCTTAGTAACCATCAGGCTAAACTCCCTGTCCTTAGTAATCATCAGGCTAAACTCCCTGCCCTTAGTAACCATCAGGCTAAACTCCCTGCCCTTAGTAACCATCAGGCCAAACTTCCTGCCCTTAGTAACCATCAGGCTAAATGTCACCGGCACTCCCCGTTGCCATTACTGTTACTCCCCATCACTGTTATTTCCCATTAATCTCACTTCTGATTACTCTCACATCAATTACTGTCACTCCCATTACTCCCCACTACTGCCCATTACTTCCCACTGCCCATTACTTCCCACTGCCCATTACTTCCCACTGCCCATTACTTCCCACTGCCCATCACCCATTAGTCCCACCGCCCATTACTCCCACTGCTCATTACTCCCACCGCCCATCACTCCCACCGCCCTCACTAATTGTGATTCTCTTTTTGCTCCCAGTTGACCGGGACTGCAGTGCTCTCACTCGGCCTATGGCTTCGCTTTGACTCCCAGACCACCACCATATTCAGTGGTGACCATTGCCCCACCTCCTTCTACATCGGTAAGTGAATCAAGAGGGGTTGAGGTGCCGCTGTCTAGTCACACTCGGAGTTTGTAAACAGTGATCATTGTGTAAGGCGAGCGAACACCTTGAAGTAAATTAACTATTCTATGTAACAAATTCCCACAGAGTTTGAAAGCTTCATCTTAGTAGCTGAAATGCAATCAAATAAATAAATAAATAAATAAAATGCACCATTAGACAATTTCTCCTGCGTATCCCCAGAGATGTCTCAGGTTCCCCTGGGGTATGCGTACCACACTTGGAGTATTATGGGCACTTCTGGTCGCCATATTGTAAAAAGGATATAGAGGCACTGGAGAAGGTTTACAAGGATGATACTAGAACTGCACGGTTATACCCATCAGGAAAGGATGAACAGGTGGGGCTCTTTCTCTTTTCAAAAGAGAAGGGGCCGATTAGAGACCAAAAAGGAGAGCTACACATGGAGGCAGAGGGTATGGCTGAGGGACTAAATGAGCACTTTGCATCTGTCTTCACCAAGGAAGAGGATGCTGCCATAGACATAGTGAAGGAGGAGGTAGTGGAGACACTTGATAGGATAAAAATGGATAAAGAAATATTAGAAAGGCCGGCTGTACTTAAACTAGATAATCTGCATATTGATTGGGCTAACCAAACTGGTAGCAATACTGTGGAGGAGGATTTCCTGGAGTGTATAAGGGATGGTTTTCTAGACCAATATGTCGAGGAACCAACGAGAGAGCAGGCCATCCTAGACTGGGTCTTCTGTAACAAGAGAGGATTAATTAGCAATCTGGTCGTGCGGGGCCCCTTGGAGAAGAGTGACTATAATATGGTAGAATTCTTCATTAAGATGGAGAGTGACCCAGTTAACTCAGAGACTAAGGTCCTGAACTTAAAGAAAGGAAACTTCAAGGTATGAGACGTGAATTGACTAGGATAGACTGGAGAATGATACTTAAAGGGTTGACGGTGGATAGGCAATGGCAGACACTTAAATATCACATGGATGAACTACAACAATTGTACATCCCCGTGTGGCGAAAGAAAAAAAAAGGGAAGGTGACTCAACCGTGGCTAACAAGGGAAATTAGGGAAAGTGTTAAATCCAAGGAAGAGGCATATAAATTGGACAGAACAAGCATTAATTGGAGGGGGAAAATAGAAAAATAGAGTATTAGAGTAAGCTTGCAGGGAACATAAAAACTGACTGCAAAAGCTTCTACAGATATGTGAAGAGAAAAAGATTAGTGAAGACTAATGTAGGTTCCTTGCAGTCAGAATCAGGGGATTTCATAATGGGGAACAAGGAAATGGCAGACCAATTGAACAAATACTTTGGTTCTGTCTTCACAAAGGAAGACACGAATAACCTCCCGAAAATACTAGGGGACCAAGGGTCTAGCGAGAAGGGGGAACTGATGGAAATCCTTATTAGTCAGGAAATGGTGTTAGGAAAATTGAAAGGACTGAAGGCTGATAAATCCTCAGTGCCTGATAGTCTGCATCCCAGAGTACATAAGGAAGTGGCTCCAGAAATATTGGATGCATTGGTAGTTATTTTTCAACATTCTATAGACTCTGGTTCAGTTCCTATAGATTGGAGAGTAGATAATGTAACCCCACTTTTTAAAAAATGAGTGAGAGAGAAAGCGGGTAATTATAGACCGGTGAGCCTGGCATCGGTAGTGGGGAAAATATTGGAATCAATTACTAAAGATATAATAGCACTGCATTTGGAAAGCAGTGACAGGATCGGTCCAAGTCAGCATGGATTTATGAAAGGGAAATCACACTTGACAAATCTTCTAGAATTTTTTTGAGGATGTAACGAGTAGAGTGGATAAGGGAGAACCAGTGGATGTGGTGTATTTGGACTTTCAAAAGGCTTTTGACAAGGTCCCACACAAGAGATTAGTATGCAAAATTAAGGCACATGGTATTGGGGGTAATGTATTGACATGGATAGAGAACTGGTTGACAGACAGGAAGCAAACAGTGGGAATAAATGGGTCCTTTTCAGAATGGCAGGCAGTGACTAGTGGGGTACCGCAGGGTTCAGTGCTGTGACCCCAGCTATTTACAATATACATTAGTGATTTAGACGAAGAAATTGAATGTAATGTCTCCAAGTTTGCAGATGACACTAAGCTGGGTGGCGGTGTGAGCTGTGAGGAGGACGCTAAGAGGCTGCAAGGGGACTTGGACAGGTTAGGTGAATGTGCAAATGCATGGCAGATGCAGTATAATGTGGTTGCAAAAACAGGAAGGCAGATTATTATCTGAATGGTGACAGATTAGTAAAAGAGGACCAGGGTGTCATGGTACATCAGTCATTGAAGGTCGGCATGCAGGTACAGCAGGCAGTAAAGAAGGCAAATTACATGCTGGCCTTCATAGCGAGGGGATTTGAGTATAGGAGCAGGGAGGTCTTACTGCAGTTGTACGGGGCCTTGGTGAGACCACACCTTGAGTATTGTGTGCAGATCCTCCTAATCTGAGGAAGGACATTCTTGCTATAGAGGGAGTGCAGCGAAGGTTCACCAGACTGATTCCGGGGATGGCAGGACTGACATATGAAGAAAGACTGGATCAACTAGGCTTATATTCGCTGGAATTTTGAAGAATGAGAGGGGATCTCATAGAAACATATAAAATTCTGACGGGATTGGATAGGTTAGATGCAGGAAGAATGTCCCCGATGTTGGGGAAGTCCAGAACCAGGGGTCACAGTCTAAGGATAAGGGGTAAGCCATTTAGGACTGAGATGAGGAGAAACTTCTTCACTCAGAGAATTGTGAACCTGTGGAATTCTCTACCACAGAAAGTTGTTGATGCCAGTTCGTTCGATATATTCAAAAGGGAGTTAGATGTGGCCCTTACCCCTAAAGGAATCAAGGGGTATGGAGAGAAAGCAGGCCTGTGGTACTGAAGTTACATGATCAGCCATGATCATATTTAATGGTGGTGCAGGCTCGAAGGGCCGAATGGGATGCATTCTAAAATGCTGAGGGAATAGAGGGCGGAAATTGCGACGCTACTGGCTATAATATTCCAATCTTCCATAGATTCGGGGCTGGTGCCAGAGGACTGGAGAATTGCAAATGTTACACCCTTGTTCAAAAAAGGGAGTAAAGATAAACCCAGCAACTGCAGGCCAGTCAGTTTACCTCAGTAGTGGGTAATGCGGTTGACGTAGTGCACATGGATTTCCAAAAAGCATTTGACAAAGTGCCACATAATTGGCTTGCCCACAAAGTTGAAGCCCATGGAATAAAAGGACAGTGATACGAAACTGGCTAAGTGACAGGAAACAGAGAGTAGTGGTGTACGGTTGTTTTTCGGACTGGAGGAAGGTATTCAGTGGTATTCCCCAGGGGTCGGTATTGGGACCACTGCGTTTCTTGATATATATTAATGACTTGGACTTGTGGGCACAGGGCACAATTTCAAAATTTGCAGATGACACAAAACTTGGAAGTATGGTGAACAGTGAGGAGGACAGGGATCGACTTCAAGAAGACAGAGACAGGCTGGTGAAATGGACGGACACATGGCAGATTAAATGTAACGCAAAAAAGTGTGAAGTGTTACATTTTGGTGGAATGAATGAGGAGAGGAAATATAAACTAAAGGATACAATACTAAAGGGGTGCAGGAACAGCGGGACCTGGGGGTATATGTACACAAATCGTTGAAGGTAACAGGGCAGGTTGAGAAAGCAGTTAAAAAAGCTTACGGGATCCTGGGTTTTATAAATAGAGGTATAGAGTACAAAAGCGTAGAAATTATGAAGAACCTGTATACAACCAGAACCAGGGGTCACAATCTAAGGATAAGGGGTAAGCCATTTAGGACCGAGATGAGGAGAAACTTCTTCACCCAGAGAGTGGTGAACCTGTGGAATTTTCTACCACAGAAAGTTGTTGAGGCCAATTCACTAAATATATTCAAAAAGGAGTTAGATGTAGTCCTTACTACTCGGAGGATCAAGGGGTATGGCGAGAAAGCAGGAATGGGGTACTGAAGTTGCATGTTCAGCCATGAACTCATTGAATGGCGGTGCAGGCTCGAAGGGCCGAATTGCCTACTCCTGCACCTATTTTCTATGTTTCTATGTTTAACACTGGTTCAGCCTCAACTGGAGTATTGTGTCCAATTCTGGAAGGATGTGAAGGCCTTAGAGATGGTGCAGAAAAGATTTACGAGAATGATTCCAGGGATGAGGGACTTCAGTTACGTGGATAGACTGGAGAAGCTGGGATTGTTCTCCTTGGAGCAGAGAAGGTTGAGAGAAGATTTGATAGAGGTGTTCAAAATTATGAGGAGTTCAGACAGAATAGATAGAGAGAAACTGTTCCCATTGGCTGAAGGGTCAAGAACCAGAGGATACAGATTTAAGGTGATTGGCAGAAGAACCAAAGGTGATGTTAAAAAAAAACACTTTTTTACGCAGTGAGTGGTTAAGATCTGGAATGCATGGCCTGAAAGGGTGGTGGCAGATTCAATCTTATCTTTCAAAAGGGAGTTGGATAAGTATCCGAAGGGAAAAATGTGCAGGACTACAGGGTGGGGGTGGGTGTGGGTGTGGGGGTGGGTGTGGGGGTGGGGGTGGGGGTGGGGGTGGGGGTGGGGGTGGGGGTGGGGGTGGGGGTGGGGGTGGGGGTGGGGGTGGGGGTGGGGGGACTAGCTGAGAGTCAGCACGGGCTCGACGGGCCAAATGGCCTTGTTCCATGCTGTAACCATTCTATGATTCTATGGCTGAGGGGTAACCTAATAGATGTCTTAAAAATTATGAAAGGTTTTGATGGAGCAGATAGAGAGAGCTTTTCCACTTTTGGGGAAGAGTATAACTAGAGGTCATCAATATAAGATAGTCACCAAGAAATCCAATAGGGAATTCAGGAGAAACTTCTTTACCCAGAGTGGTGAGAATGTGGAACTCGCTCCCACAGGGAGTGGTTGAAACGAATAGTATCGATGCATTTAAGGGGAGGCTAGACACGCATAGGGGAGAAATTGGATTATAGGATTCGGCCGGTATAATTAGATGAGGAAAGACGAGAGGAGACTTGAGTGGAGCATAAATGCCAGCATGGACTGGTTGGGCCGAATGGCCTGTTTCTGAGCTGTATATTCTATGTAATTCTATGGTATGAGGAGTGAGCAGGAGAGTGGAATTAGAATGCACAGTATATTAAAGGGTATAGGGAACACAATAGCAGCAGGAGTAGACTACAGGGCCCCTCGAGCCTGCTCCGCAATTCAGTGAGATCATGGCTGAACTTTTACCTAAACTCCACTTTCCTGCCCGATCCCCATATCGCTTGATTTGCTTAGTGCCCAAAAACCTAGCGATCTCAGTCTTGAATATATAGACGACCCATTATCCTGAGACTATGACCACTAATTCTAGACCCTGTCAAGCCCTCTTAGAATGTATTACATTTCAATGAGATCACCTCTCATTCTTCTAAACTCCAGAGAATATAGACCCATTCTACTCAATCTCTCCTCATAGGACAATCCCCCTCATCCCAGGAATCAGTCTAGTAAACCTTCGTTGCACCCCCTTTAAAGTAAGTATATCCTTCCTTAAGTAAGGAGACCAAAACTGCATTGTACTCCAGGTGTGGTCTCACTAAAGCCCTGTGCAATTGTAGAAAGACTTCCTTATTCTGGTATACCAACCCCCTTGCAATAAAGGACAACATACCAGTTGCCTTCCTCATTGCTTGTTGTACTTGCATGCTAACTTTCTGTGATTTGTGTACAAGGACACCCAGGTCCCTCGGAATACTAACATTTACTAGTCTGTTACCTTTTTAAAAATATTATTCTTTTCCATTCTTCTTACCAAAATGGATTAATTCACACTTCCCCACATTATACTCCATCTGCCACCTTCTTGTCCAATCACTTAACCTGTCTATATCCCTTTGTCTTCCTCACAGCTTACTTTCTCACCTAGCTTAGTACAGTCAGCAAACTTGGATATATTATACTCTGTCATTGATATAGATTGTAAATAGTTGAGGCCCCAGCACTGATTCCCTGTGGCATTCCATTAGTTACACCATTTCCACCAGTCTGTCTCACTGCCTCTCTCCCAGTTTCTTTTTCTCCCTGACACTCTCTCTCTCTCTCTCTCGCGCTCTTTTTTCTCTCTCTCTATCTGCCTAACTGTCTTTCTGTTTTTCTCTCTCTCTCCCTTTGTCTTTGTCTCCCGCTATCTTTCCCTCTCTATGATTCTGTCTCACTCTATCCCTGTCTCTGATCTCTACATCTCCCTCTCTCGCCTCTCTGTCTCTCCCTCTCTCCCCTGTCTCTCTGTCTCTCTGTCTCTCCCTCTCTCGGTCTCTCCCTCTATTTCTGTCCTGTTCTCTGTCTCCCTCTCTCTGCTCTATCTCTGTTGCTCTCTTACATTTTAAAAATTTGTTCCTGGGATGTGGGCGTCACTGGCAAGGTCAGCATTTATTGCCCATCCCTATTTGCTCTTGAGAAGGTGATGGTGAGCTGCTTTCTTGAACCGCTGCAGTCCGTGTGGTGAAGGTGGTCCCACAGTGCTGTTAGGGAGGGAGTCCTGGATTTTGACCCAGTGACGATGAAGGAACGGCGATATATTTGCAAGTCAGGATGGTGTGCAACTTGGAGGGGAACTTGCAGGTGATGGTGTTCCCATGCGCCTGATGCCCTTGTCCTTCAAGGTGATAGAGTTTGTGGGTTTGGGAGGTGCTGCCAAAGAAGCCTTGTACATGGTACACATTGCAGCCATGGTGCGCCGGTGGTAGAGGGAGTGAATGTTTAAGGTGGTGGATAGGGTGCCAATCAAGCGGACTGCTTGGTCCTGGATGGTATCAAGCTGCTTGAGTGTTGTTGGAGTTGATCTCATCCAGGCAAGTGGAGAGTATTCCATCACACTCCTGACTTGTGCCTTGCAGATGATGGAGAGGCTTTGGGGAGTCAGGAGGTGAGACACTTGCCGCAGAAAACTCAGCCTCTGACCTGCTCTTGTTGCCACAGTATTTATGTGGCTGGTCCAGTTAAGTTTCTGGTCAATTGTGACCCACAGGATATTGATGGTAGGGGATATGGTGATGGTAATACCGTTGAATGTCAAGGGGAGGTGGTTAGACTCTTGCTCGTTGGAGATAGTCATTGTGTGGCACTTGAGTGGCGCGACTGTTACTTGCCATTTATCAGCCCAAGCCTGAATGTCGTCCAGGACTTGCTGCATTCGGGGAATGGACTGCTTCATTATCTGAGGAGTTGCAAATGGAACTGAACACTGTGCAGTCATCAGCGAACATCCCCACTTCTGACCTTATGATGGAGGGCAGGTCATTGATGAAGCAGCTGAAGATGGTTGGGCCTAGCACACTGCCCTGAGGAACTCCTGGGGCTGAGATGATTGACCTCCAACAACCACAACCATCTTACTTTGTGCTAGGTATGAGTCCAGCCAGTGGAGGGTTTACCCCCTGATTCCCATTGACTTTAGTTTTACTTGGGCTCCTTGATGCCACACTCAGTCAAGCACTGCCTTGATGTCAAGGGCAGTCTCTCTCACCTCAACTCTGGAATTCAGCTCTTTTGTCCATGTTTTGACCAAGGCTGTAGTGAGGTCGGAGCCGAGTGGTCCTGAGAGAACACAAACTGAGCATTGGCGAGCAGGTTATCTCTTTGGGGCTGAAATTGCGGTCGGAGGCTTCCCGTGGGCAATTGCCACCGACTTGAAACATTTCTACAAAAGTACCTGGTGGTCTGGGAGGAGCGTGGGATTCCGGTGGGGAGGCCTTCTCTTCCCGCACTGCGAAGCGCGCTCCCGTCCCCGAGGTTCCCACGCAGAAGGTGCAGTCACGTGTGACTGCTCAGCCAATCAGGTACAGTATACCACAGCTTTCTTATTAATAGCAATGGGAACTCCATATCTAGAGTTCTCATTGCTATTAATGAGAAAAAAACAAACGCACTAAACACATTTAATAAAAAATAAAAAACACACCTCACAGAATTAAAATTAATAAATATCTTCGAGAAAAAAAAAATTCCGAGTTTTTAAAAAGTTTTTTAATTATGGTTAAAAATAAATGTAACATGGCGGGCAGGGTTTTTTTAAAATAATGTGTTTTTTAAATTTAATTTAATTATATTTTTGTATGTTTTTAAACTCTTATGCCTGCTTTTATCAGGTGCAAGAGTTTTGAGGACATTTGCTGGGCAAGATATGGGTAAATCCCGCAATCTTGCCCTTGCAAATGTCCTCGCTCCCAATCTGGCTACGATCTGTCAAGCTCCAGTTTGACAGATCGGAGAAGCCGATTTTCAGCACGTGCGCGATGTGTGCTGAAAACCGTCTTTTGTGATGCCTTCCCGGGTCCGTACACATCCCGTACCGACCAGGGGAGGCCGGGATTTCCACGCTTTTATCTCTCTGTCTCTCTTTATCCCTCTCCCTCTCCGAGTGCTTTTCTATCTCCGTGTCTTTCTGTGTGCCCTCCCTGCCTGTCTCTCTCCCCCTCTTTCTCGGCCTCTCTCTTTCTCTCTCTCCATCTCTCACTATCGCTGTCTCTTTCAGTCTCTCTCTCGCTGTCTCCCTCTCTCTGTCTCCCTCTCTCTGTCATTATGCCTTTCAGTCTCCCTCTCCCCCTCTCTATCTCTCCCTGTCTCAGTCTCTCCCTGTCTCAGTCTCTCTGTCTGTGTGTGTGGGGCTCTCTCTCTCTGCCTCACTCTCAGTGTGTGTTGTTTTCAGACTATCAGTGCCAGTGTACTGGTGGAAAGTGTTGTGGATGGGTGGGTTGGGGGTGGGGTTGGGGGTGGGGTTGGGGGTGGGGTTGGGGGTGGGGGTGGGGTGGGGTGGGGTGGGGTGGGGTGATGTTTGCTGCGTCTGTGTGCACTTTTCTCTATAAATAGCTGTGTGCAGGAAGTGGCGGGTTCCTGCCGAGGAGCAGGTTGTACCCACGCGTTCCACCGGAATCCAAACAGTCAGCAAGAGTGCTTAACCCTTTGCAAACTCCACACACCGACATAGTATGGCAATAGTGAGAGTAATTCCCCGTCAGGAGAGACTGGCAATAGTGCGAGTACTCTGTCAGTGCTCAGACTGGCAATAGTCGGAGTACCTCCGTCAGTGCACAGACTGGCAATAGTCGGAGTATCTCCATCTGTACAGACTGGCAATAGTCGGAGTACCTCTGTCAGTACACAGACTGACAATAGTCACAGTAACCCCCAGTCAGTGCACAGACTGACAATAGTCGGAGTATCACCATCTGTACACAGACTGGCAATAGTCGGAGTACCTCTGTCAGTACACAGACTGACAATAGTCACACAGACTGGCAATAGTCGGAGTATCTCCATCAGTACACAGACTGACAATAGTCGGAGTACCTCCGTCAACACACAGACTGACAATAGTCACAGTAACCCCCAGTCAGTGCACAGACTGGCAATAGTGAGAGTACTCTGTCAGTACACAGATTGACAATGGACTCTGCCATTTCCCATCCTTTCCCTAGCCCGCCGGGCCAAACTTCTTCTGAGACTTCCCCCCCTTGCCCTAACCCTAAACTCGCATCTCTCTCCAGTTTCTCTCTGACCTCCCCTCTTTGACCTCTCCATGCCCTGCTCCTTTGACCCTATTCCCACCAAACTACTGACCACCAATTTCTTTTTCTGGCTCCAATGTTAGCCGACATTGTTAATGGTTCTCTCTCCTCAGCTACTATCCCCGCCTCCTTCAAATCAGCCGTCATCACCCCTCTCCTCAAAAAAACAACCCTTGTCCTCATCCCCCACCTCCCTTTCCTATCCAAAGTCCTTGAACGTGTTGTCGCCTCCCAAATCCGAACCCCTCTTTCCCGGATCCATGTTTGAATCCCTCCAATCCGTTTCCGCCACTGCCACAGTACCGAAACAGCTCTCATCAAAGTCACAATTTACATTCTTTGTGACTCCTGGTCCTTCTCGACCTGTCTACAGCCCTTGACTCGGTTGACCACTCCATCCTCCTCCAATACCTCTCCACCATCGTCCAGCTGGGTGGGACTGCACTCGCCTGGTTCCATTCTTATCCATCTAATCGTAGCCAGAAAATATTCTGCAACGGCTTCTCTTCCCATCCCCGCATCGTTATCTCTGGTGTCCCCCAAGGATCTATCCTTGGTCCCTCCTATTTCTCATCTATATGCTGACCCTTGGCGATATCATCGAAAACACAGCGTCAGTTTCCACATGTACACTGATGATACCCAGCTCGACCTCTCCACCATTTCTCTCGACCTCTCCACGGTCTCTAAATTGTCAGATTGCTTGTCCGACATCCAGTACTGGATGAGCAGAAATTTTCTCCAATTAAATAGTAGGAGGACCAAAGCAATTGCCTTTTGTCCTCACCACAAAGTGTGTTCCCTAGCCACCAACTCCATCCCTCTCCTGAACATCTGTCTGAGGCTGGACTAGACTGTTCACAACCACGGTGTTGTATTTGACCCTGAAATGAACTTCTGGCCACATATCCACGACATAACTAAAACCGATCAACCATCGGTGTCCGTGCCTTCAGCTGCCTGGGCCCCAAGCTCTGGAACTCCCTCCCTAAACCTCTCCGCCTCGCTACCTCTCTTTCCTCCTTTAGATTGCTCTTTAAAACCTGCCTCCTCACCAATTGGCTGTAATTTATTCTCATGTGGCTCGCTGTCAAATTTAATTGTTTTGTCATAAAACGCTCCTGTGAAGCGCCTTGGGACTTTTTCCAACGTTAAAGGTGCAATATAAATATAAGTTATTGTTGTAGTCAGAGTAACTCCGTCACTACACATACTGGCGGTAGTCACACCAGCCTCTAACTCACCAACACCCCCCCCACACACACAGACACACACACACACACCCCCCTCCCCCCACACACACACCCCCTCCCCCACACACACACACCCCGACACACACACATACCCCCCGACACACACACACACACACACATACACACCCCCCCCCGCCACACACACACACCCACCCCACACACACACACACACCCCACACACACACACACACCCCACACACACACACACACAACCCCCCCACACACACGCACACCCACACACCCCCCCCACACCCCCCCCCACACCACCCCCCCACACACAACCCCCCCCACACACACTCAAACACCCCCCCACACACACACACAAACACACCCCTTCCCCCACACACACCCCCCCCGATACACACACACCCCCCGACACCCCCCCCCACACACACACCCCACCCACACACACACAAACACTCCCCCACACACACACTTCCACAC
>NC_091993.1:64067747-64232940 GCF_044704955.1 Pristiophorus japonicus
AGAAGGAGAATGATCATGGAGTGTGATGGAGAGAGGGAGGGTGTGGAGAGAGGATGGTGAAGAGAAATAGAGGGTAATGGAGAGATGGAGGGTGACGGAGAGAGGGAGAACGATGGTGAGAGGGGGGGTAGAAAGAGGGAGGGTGATGGAGAGCAGGAGGGGATGGAGAGAGGGAGGGTGATGGAGAGCGGGAGGGGATGGAGAGAGGGAGGGTGATGGAGAGCGGGAGGGGATGGAGAGAGGGAGGGGTGGCGAAGGGAGGATGAAGGAGAAATGGAGGGTAATGAAGAGATGGAGTGTGATGGAGAGTGATGGTGAGAGGGGGCATGGAAAGAGGGAGGGTGAGGGAGAGAGGGAGGGGATGGTGAGAAGGAGGGGATGGAGAGAGGGAGGAGATGGAGAGGAGGGTGATGGAGGAAGGGAATGGAGAGAAAGAAGTGGAGAGCGGGAGGGGGTGGAGAGGGGAAGGGTGATATAGTTAGGGTGGTGGAGAGAGGGAGGGGAGATCGGGGAGAGGGGTGCAGAGGGAGGGTGTGATGGAGAGATGGAGGGTGATAGAGAGAGTGAGGGGTGGAGAAAAGGAGGTGAGGAGAGAGGGAGGGTGAAGGAAAGAGGGAAAGGATGGAGAGAGGAAGGGGATGGAGAGAGGGAGGGTGTGGAGAGGGATGGGTGGAGAAAGGGGAGTGTGGAGGAGAAAGGGAGGGGGTGGAGAGTGGGATCGGCGAGAGGGGGGAAGTGAAGAGGGAGGGGGTGATGGAGATGGGAGGAGAGAGGGAGGGTGAGGGGGTTGTGAGGGTGTGGCGAGAGGGACGGGGTGGAGTGCAAGGAAGATGGAGGGGAGGGGGTGGAGAGAGAGAGAGGATGGAGAGGAGGATGTGGAGAGTGGGGAGTGTGAAGGAGAGGATGTTTATGGTGATGGAGAGATAGAGGGAAAGGAGACAGGGAAGGGCTGGAGAGGGAGGTTGATGGAGAGAGGGAGGGTGTGGCGAGAAGGAGGGTGGAGAGGAATGGGATGGAGAGAAGGAGGGAATGGAGAGAAAGAGGGTGATGGAGAGAGAGGGAGAGGGTGTTGGAGCGTGACAGAGAGAGGGAGGGGTGGAGAGGAGGAGAGAGAGGGAATCGAGAGAGTGATGTTGAGAGGGAGGGGGAGGAGAGCGGGATGGTAAGGAGAGGGGGAAGGGGTTGTGAGGGTATGGAGAGAGAAAGGGTAGGAGAGAGGAGGTGATAGTGAGAGGGAGGGTTTTGAAGAGGAGGGTGGTAAAGAGAGGGAGGGAGAGAGAGTTGGGTGGAGAGGGAGGGGTGGTGACAGGGAATGGAGAGAGGGAGGGTAATGGAGAAGGGGAGAGGTGGAGAGGGGAAGGGTGATGGAGAAATGGACGGTAATGGAGAGGGGGAGCGGTGGAAAGGGAGGGCGTGGTTGATGGTGGTGCAGAGAGGAGCGGGAGTGATGGGGGTTGTGAGGAGGGGAGTGTGATGGAGAGAGGGCGGGGGGTTGTGAGGAGGGGGAGTGTGATGGAGAGAGGGCGGGGGGTTGTGAGGAGGGGGAGTGTGATGGAGAAAGGCGGGGGATTGTGAGGAGGGGGGGTGTGATGGAGGGGGGAGCGGTTGTGAGGAGGGGGGTGTGATGGAGAGAGGGGGGGTGTGAGGAGGGGGGTGTGATGGAGGAGGGTGGGGGGTTGTGAGATGGGGAGTGTGATGGAGGGGGAGGCGGTTGTGTGGAGGGGGGGTGTGATGGAGAGGAGGGGGCGGTTGTGAGGAGGGAGGGTGTGATGGAGAGAGGGGGGGGTTGTGAGAAGGGGGGTTGTGATGAAGAGAGGGCGGAGGGTTGTGAGAAGGGGAGTGTGATGGAGGGGGGGGGGGCGGTTGTGAGGAGGGGGGGTGTGATGGAGAGGAGGGGCGGTTGTGAGGAGGGGGGGTGTGATGGAGAGAGGGGGAGGTTGTGAGGAGGGGGGTGTGATGGAGAGGAGGGGGCGGTGTGAGGAGGGGGGTGTGAGAGAGAGGGGGGTGTGAGGGGGGGTGTGATGAAGAAAAGGGGGTGTGTGAGGAAGACTATCTCTCATTGATCTCTCTATATCTCTCTCTTTACCACTCAAGATAGGTCATATAGAGATAGTATTCCCTCACCACCTTCTTCACACCCCCCCTCCACCCCCCCTCTCTCTCACACCCCCCCTCCTCACAACCGCCCCCTCCTCTCCATCACACCCCCCTCCTCACAACCTCCCCTCTCTCCATCACACCCCCCTCCTCACAACCGCCTCCATCACACTCCCTTCTCACAACCCTCCGCCCTCTCTTCATCACAACCCCCCTTCTCACACCCCCCCCTCTCTCCATCACACCCTCCCTCCTCACAACCGCCCCCTCCTCTCCATCACACCCCCTCCACACAACCGCCTCCCCCTCCATCACACTCCCCTTCTCAAACCCCCCACCCTCTCTCCATCACACCCCCCTCCTCACAACCCCCCCTCTCTCCATCACACCCCCCCTCCTCACAACCGCTCCCCCCTCCATCACACCCCCCCTCCTCACAATCCCCCGCCTCTCTCCATCACACTCCCCCTCCTCACAACCCCCCGCCCTCTCTCCATCACACTCCCCTCCTCACAACCCCCCGCCCTCTCTCCATCACACTCCCCTCCTCACAACCCCCTCCCCTCTCTCCATCACACTCCCGCTCCTCTCTGCACCACCATCAACCACGCCCTCCCTTTCCACCGCTCCCCCTCTCCATTAACGTCCATTTCTCCATCACCCTTCCCCTCTCCACCTCCCCTTCTCCATTACCCTCCCTCTCTCCATTCCCTGTCACCACCCCCTCCCTCTCCACCCAACTCTCTCTCCCTCCCTCTCTTTACCACCCTCCTCTTCAAAACCCTCCCTCTCACTATCACCTCCCTCTCTCCTACCCTTTCTCTCTCCATACCCTCACAAACCCCTTCCCCCTCTCCTTAACATCCCGCTCTCCTCCCTCCCTCTCAACATCACTCTCTCGATTTCCCTCTCTCTCCTCCTCTCCACCCCTCCCTCTCTCTGTCACGCTCCAACACACCTCTCCCTCTCTCCATCACCCTCTTTCCCTCTCCATTCCCTCCTTCTCCATCCATCCCTTTCCTCTCACCCTCCTTCTCGCCACACCCCTCCCTCTCTCCATCCACAACCTCCCCTCTCCAGCCCTTCCCTGTCTCCTTCCCTCTATCTCACTCATCACCTAAACATCCTCTCCTCACACTCCCTCACTCTCCCACTCCTCCCACTCCATCCTCTCTCTCTCTCCACCCCCTCCCCTCCATCTTCTTGCACCTCCACCCCGTCCCTCTCGCCACACCCTCACAACCCCCTCACCCTCCCTCTCTCCTCCATCTCCATCACCCCCTCCCTCTTCACCTCCCCCCTCTCGCCGATCCCACTCTCCACCCCCTCCTTTCTCCTCCACACTCCCCTTTCTCCACCCATCCTCTCCAACACCCTCCCTCTCTCCATCCCCTTCCTCTCTCCATCCTTTCCCTCTTTCCTTCACCCTCCCTCTCTCCCTCACCTCTTTTCTCCACCCCTCACTCTCTCTATCACCCTCCATCTCTCCATCACACCCTCCCTCTGCACCCCTCTCCCGATCTCCCCTCCCTCTCTCCACCACCCTAACTATATCACCCTTCCCCTCTCCACCCCCTCCCGCTCTCCACCTTCTTTCTCTCCATTCCTTCCTCCATCACCCTCCTCTCCATCTCCTCCCTCTCTCCATCCCCTCCTTCTCACCATCCCCTCCCTCTCTCCCTCACCCTCCCTCTTTCCATGCCCCCTCTCACCATCACTCTCCATCACACTCCATCTCTTCATTACCCTCCATTTCTCCTTCATCCTCCCCTTCGCCACCCCTCCCTCTCTCCATCCCCTCCCGCTCTCTCCATCACCCTCCCTCTCTCCATCCCCTCCCGCTCTCCATCACCCTCCCTCTCTCCATCCCCTCCTGCTCTCCATCACCCTCCCTCTTTCTACCCCCCTCTCACCATCGTTCTCCCTCTCTCCGTCACCCTCCATCTCTCCATTACCCTCTATTTCTCCTTCACCATCCCTCTCTCCACACCCTCCCTCTCTCCATCACACTCCATGATCATTCTCCTTCTCACTAAAGGAGAGGGAGGGTGAGGGATAAAGATATAGAGAGAGGGGCGGGGAAGGTGAGAGGAATAAAGAGCAGGGAGAGGAAGGAGAGAGGAATAGAGAGCGGGGAGGGGAAGGAGAGAGGGATAGAGAGCAGAGAGGGGAAGGAGAGAGAGATAGAGAGTGGGGTGAAGGAGGGCGGGATAGAGAGTGGAGTGAAGGAGAGAGGGATAGAGAATGGGGTGAAGGAGAGAGGGATAGAGAGCGGGGTGAAGGAGAGAGGGATAGAGAACGGGGTGAAGGAGAGAGGGATAGAGAGCGGGGTGAAGGAGAGAGGGATAGAGAACGGGGTGAAGGAGAGAGGGATAGAGAGCGGGGTGAAGGAGAGAGGGATAGAGAGTGGGGTGACGGAGAGAGGGATAGAGAGCGGGGTGAAGGAGAGAGGGATAGAGAGTGGGGTGAAGGAGAAAGGGGTAGAGAGCGGCAAGCAGAAGGACAGAGGAATAGAGAACAGAGAATGGAAGGAGAGAGTGATAGAAAAGGGAATGAAAGAAAGAAAAACTTGGATTTGTATAGCGCCTTTTATGACCACCGGACGATTCAAAGCGCTTTACAGCCAATGAAGTACTCTTTCCTTCCCCACCCTGCTCTCTCTCCCTCTCTCCTTCCCCTCTCTGCTCCCTATCCTTGTCGCCTTCAGCCTTGCAGCTATCTATCACTCACCCCTTCCCACCCTCCCAGAACAACAATAGGGATCCCCTTGTCCTCACAGGGGCAGAGAGTAGGCATAAATGGGTTATTTTGGATTGGCAGGCTGTAACTAGTGGGTGCTGCAAGGATCGGTGCTTGGACCCCAGCTTTTATAATATATATCAATGATTTGGATGAGGGGACCAAATGTAATATATCCAAGTATGCTGATAATACAAAGCTACGTGGGAATGTAAGTTGTGAGGAGGATGCAAAGAGGCTTCAAGGGGATATGGAGAGGCTAAGTGAGTGGGCAAGAACATGGCAAATGGAATATAATGTGGAGAAATGTGAAGTTATCCGCTTTGGTAGGAAAAATAGAAAAGCAAAGTATTTTTTAAATGGTGAGAGATTGGGAAATGTTGGTGTTCAGAGGGACCTGGGTGTCCTTGTACACCAGTCAGTGAAAGTTAACATGCAGGTACAGCAAGCAATTAAGAAAGCAAATGGTATGTTGGCCAACAACTTTCTCCTTCATTATCAACCACCCGCATCTGCAAACTTCTTAATCATACCCTCTACATTGAAGTCTAAATCATTTGAATACTGCACCCTGCAGAACCCCACTAGAAACAACCTTCCAGTCTTGAAAACACCCTTCGACCATTACCCTTTACTTCCTGCCTCTGAACCAATTTTGGATCCAACTTGCCAATTTGCTTTGGGATTTTCTTTTGTGACCAGTCTGCCATGTGGGACCTGAATAAAAGCCTTGCTAAAATCCAAAAATACTATCTCAAACTACATTAAGAAAGCAAATGGTATGTTCGCCTTTATTACAAGAGGATTTGAGTATAAGAGTAAAGATGTCTTACTGGAATTATGTAGGGCCCTGGTGAGACCGCAGCTGGAGTATTGTGCACAGTTTTGGTGTCCTTACCTAAGGAAGGATATACTTGCCATAGAGAGAGTGCAGTGAGGGTTCACCAGACTGATTCCTGGGATGGAGGGATTGTCCCATGAGGGGAGATTGAGCACACTAGGCCTATATTCTCTAGAGTTTATTCTCAGAATGAAGGGTTAGCCATTTAGGACTAAAATGAGGAGAAACTTCTTCACTCAGAGGGTGGTAAATCTCTGGAATTCTCTACGCTAGAAGGCTGTGGAGGCTCAGTCTTTGAGTATATTCAACATAGAGATCGATTAATTTTTGGATATTAAGGGAATCACTGATATGGGGATAGAGCAGGAAAGTGGAGTTGAGGTAGACGATCAGCCATGATCTTATTGAATGGCGGAGCAGGCTTGAGGGGCTGAATGGCCTACTCCTGCTCCTAATTTTTTTGTTCTTATGTTCACCTTTCACCCCACCAGCCTCCACATTCAATGGATCAACCTCCGCAGTTTCCTTCACCTCCAGCGTGATCCCATCACCAAACACAGCTTTCCCTCCCCTCTCAGCATTCCGAAGGGACTGCTCCCTCCGCGACACACTGGTCCACTCCCCAATCACCCCCAGCACCCCTCCCCTTCCCACAGCACCTTCCTGTGCAAACGCAGGAGATGCAACAGCTGCCCTGTTACCTCCTCCCTTCCCAATATCCAGGGCCACAAACACTCCTTCCAGGTGAAACAGTGATTTACTTGTACTTCTTTTAATTTAGTATACTGCTGACGATGCCATCTCCTCTACATCGGGGAGACCAAGTGCAGATTGGGTGACCGCTTTGCGGAACTCCTCTGTTCAGTCCGTAAGTGTGACCCCGTGCTTCCGGTCTTCTGTCACTTTAATTCTCCTCTCCACTCCCACTCTGATCTCTCCATCCCTCAGCCTCCTACACAGTTCCAATGAAGCTCAACGTAAGCTCGAGGAACAGCACCTCATCTTTCGTTTAGGCACTTTACAGCCTCTGGACTCAACCTCGAGTTCAACAATTTCAGAGCATAACCTCTGCCTGAATATTTTTTTCTCTTTTTTTCAGTTTTTTTCTCTTTCCCAAGGCAGCTGTTGATGATTCTGCTATTTCCATTTACACCTGATCTATATTCATCATTTGGTTGTTAACTTGCCCCATTACCATCTCCTTTTGCCTTGCGTCATCATCCCTTTTGTCTCTCTAATCTTTTCCGCCTTTTCACCCTATCACAGACCTTCCCTTTTGTTCTTCCCTCCCCTCCCCCCTTTCCCTGCCCCTACACTTGCTTAAAAACCTGTTAAATCTCTAACTTTTTCCAGTTCTGATGAAGGGTCATCGATGTGAAACATTAACTCTGTTTCTCTCTCCACAAATGCTGCCTGACCTGCTGAGCATTTCCAGCATTTTCTGTTTTTATTTCAGATTTCCAGCATCCGCAGTATTTTGCTTTTGTATCTATCAATGCCTTTGCTCATAGAATCATAGAATCATTGTAATTTGTAGTACGGAAGGAGGCCATTCGGCCCATCATGTCCATGGCAGCTGACAAAGAGCTATCCAGCCTAATCCCACTTTCCAGCTCTTGGTCCGCAGCCTTGTAGGTTACGGCACTTCAGGTGAACATCCAAGTACTTTTTAAATGTGGTGAGTGTTTCTGCCTCTACCACCCTTTCAGGCAGTGAGTTCCAGACCCCCACCACCATCTGGTGAAAACATTTCCCCTCAAATCCCCTCTAAACCTTCTACCAATGACTTTAAGTCTAAGCCCCCTGGTTGTTGACCACTCTGCTAAGGGAAATTGGTCCTTTCTATCCACTCGATCTGAGCCCCTCATAATTTTATTCACCTCAATTAGGTCTCCTCTCAGCCCCCTCTGTACCAAAGAAAACAACCCAGCCTATCTAATCTTTCCTCATAGCTAAAATTCTCCAGTTATGGCAACATCCGCATAAATCTCCTCTGTACCCTCTCTAGTGCAATCACATCTTTCCTGTAATGTGGTGACCAGAACTGCATGCAGTACTCTAGCTGTGGCTTAACTAGTGTTTTATACAATTCAAACATAACCTCCTTGCTCTTATATTCTATACCTCAGCTAATAAAGGCAAGTATCCTTTGACTTCTTAACCACCTTATCTACCTGGCCTGCTACCTTCAGGGATCTGTGGACCTGCACTCCAAGGTCCCTCTGTTCCTCTACATTTCTCAGTGTCCGACCATTTAAAGTGTAATCCCTTTCCTTGTTAGCCCTCCCCAAATGCATTACCTCATATTTCTCCGGATTAAATTTCATTTGCCACTGTTCTGCTCACCTGACAAGTTCATTGATATCTTCTGTAGTCTACAACTTTCTCCTTCATTATCAACCACCCGCATCTGCAAACTTCTTAATTATACCCTCTACATTCATTTGAATACTGCACCTTGCGGAACCCCACTGGAAACAGCCTTCTAGTCACGAAAACACCCTTCGACCATTACCCTTTACTTCCTGCCTCTGAGCCAATTTTGAATCCAATTTGCCACTTTGCTTTGGGATTTTACTTTCATGAGCAGTCTGCCATGTGGGACCTTAATAAAAGACTTACTAAAATCCATATACACCACATCAAACGCATTACCTTAATCGCCCCTCCTTGATTACCTTCTCAAAAAATTCCATCAAGTTAGTCAGACACGACCTTCCCTTAACAAATCCATGCTGACTGTCCTTGATTAATCCGGTTCTCTTTAAATGAAGATTTATCCTGTCCCTCAGAATTTTTTCCAAAAATTTTCCCAGCACCGAGGTTAGGCTGACTGGCCTGTCATTACTCGGTCTATCCCTTTCTCCCTTTTTATTTAAACAATGGTACAACATTAGCAGTCCTCCAGTCCTCCGGCACCACACCTGTAGCCAGAGAGGACTGGAAAATGATGGTCAGAGCCTCTGCTATTTCCTCTCTGGCTTCTCTCAATAGCCTGGGATACATTTCATGTGGGCCTGGCGATTTATCCACTTTCAAAGATGCTAAACCCCTTAATATTTCCTCTCTTACTATGTTTATTTCATCTAATATTTCACACTCCTCCCTTAATTGCAATATCTGCATTGTTCCTTTCCTTTGTGAAAACAGGTGTAAAGTATTCATTAAGAACCATACCCATGTCTTCCACCTCCACACACAGATTACCTTCATGGTCTCTAAAAGGTCCTACTCTTTCTTTAGTTATCCTTTTGCTCTTAATGTATTTATAAAACAACATTGAGGATTTCCTTGATTTTATTTGCCAATATTTTTTCATGCTCTCTCTTTCCTTTCCAAATTTTATTTTTAATTGCACCCCTGCACTTTCTATAGTCCTCCAGAGTTTCTGCAATATTGAGCCCTCGGTATCTGTCATAAACCTCTCTTTTTTTCTTTATCCTACCCTGTTCAACTGGCCCGCCATTTCTTGGTTCCCCATTATAAATTCACCTGAATCTGATTGTAAAGGACTTACGTTTGTTTTCACAAATCTTTTTCTCTTCACATATCTATAGAAGCTTTTGAATCAGTTTTTATGTTCTCAGCAATCTTCCTCTCATACTCTATTTTCCTCCTGCTAATTAAATCCTTTGTCCTCCTCTGCTGTATTTCAAAATTCTCCCAGTCCTCAGGTTTGCTGCTTTTTCTGGCCAATTTGTATGCCTCTTCCTTGGATTTAACACTATCCTTAATTCCCTTGTTAGCCACGGTTGAGCCACCTTCCCCGTTTTATTTTTACTCCAGACTGGGATTTACAATTCTTGAAGTTCATCCATGTGATCTTTAAATATTTGCCATTGCCTATCCACCATCAACCCTTTAAGTATCACTTGCCAGTCTATTCTAGCCAATTCACATCTCATACCATTGAAGTTACCTTTCCCTAAGTTCAGGACCCTAGTCTCTGAATTAACTGTGTGACTCTCCATCTTAATAAAGAATTCTACCATATTATGGTCACTCTTCCCCAAGGGGCCTCGCACAACAAGATTGCTAATTAGTCCTTTCTCATTACACATCACCCAATCTAGGATGGCAGCCCTCTAGTTGGTTCCTCGACATATTGGTCTAGAAAACCATCCCTAATACACTCCAGGAAATCTTCCTCTGCCGCATTGCTACCAGTTTGGTTAGCCCAGTCAATATGTAGATTAAAGTCGCCCATGATAACTGCTGTACCTTTATTGCACACATCCCTAATTTCTTGTTTGATGCTGTCCCCATCCTCATTACTACTGTTTGGTGGTCTGTACACAATTCCCACTAGCGTTTTCTGTCCTTTGGTATTCCGTAGCTCCACCCATACAGATTCCACATCATCCAGGCTAATGTCCTTCCAGAAATTGCATTAATTTCTTCTTTAACCAGCAACGCCACCCCACCTCCATTTCCTTTCTGTCTATCCTTTCTAAATGTTGAATACCCCTGGATGTTGAGTTCCGTCTGAAAATCTTGTAACCAGGAACGTGAGCTGCCATTCCTGTCCTTCATTCAGCAACATCTCAGTAATAGCTATAATATCATATGTGTCTATCTGTGCCCCCAGCTCATCTGCCTTATTCGCTATACTCCTTGCAATGAAGTATATAGCATTTAGCACTGCCAAACTTCCTTGTTTTCTATTTTCTAGCCTTTGTTTCCTCTGCCTTCCAAACTCGCTTACTAATTTTCTGCCTTCCATTTCCAGCATTGCTTCTCTCCCTTCTGAATCTACTCTCAGGTTTCCATCCCCCTTCCAAGCTAGTTTAAACCCTCCCAAACAGCAGTAGCAACCCCCTCTCCCTCCATGAAGCTATTGGTCCCAGCCTGTTGAGGTGCAACCCATCCGGCTTGTACAGGTCCCATCTCCCCCAGAAGTGGTCCCAATGCCCCAGGAATCTAAAGCCCTCCCACCTGCACCATCTCTCCAGCCATGCATTCACCTGTTCTGTACTGATTGGCACATGGCACCGGGAGTAATCTGGAGATTACTACCTTTGAGGTCCTGCTTTTTTATCTCTCACCTAGCTCCCTAGAATCTGCCTGCAGGCCCTCATCCCTCTTTCTACCTATGTCATTGGTGCCAATATGGACCATGACCTCTGGCTGTTCACCCTTCCCACTCAGAATGTTCTATAGCCTTTCAGTGACATCCTTGACCCTGGCACCATACCATCCTGGAGTCATGTCTGTGGCCGCAGAAACACCTGTCTGCTCCCCTGACTATCAAATCCCCTACCACTATTGCTCTTCCACTCTTACCCTCCCCCCCGCCGCCCCCCCCTGTGCAGCTGAGCAATCTGTGGTGCCGTGGACTTGGCTCAGGCTGCACTCCCGAGAAGAACCATCGCTCTCACCAGTATCCAGAACTGAAAACCGGTTAGGGAGCACTCAGGGGACTCCTGCCCTACCTGCCTGGTCCTCCTTGTCTGTCTGGTGGTCATCCATTCCCTCTCTGCCTGCACACTCTTAAGCTGCAGGGTGACCACTTCCATAAATGTTCTATCCACGAAGATCTCAGCCTTGTGGATGCACTGCAGATACTCCAGCCGCTGCTCAAGCCACAAAACCCGGAGCTCAAGCTGCTCCAGCTGGTGACACTTCCCGCACACGTGTTCGGCCAGGCCACAAGAAGCGTCTAAGACTTCGCACATGGCACAAGTCGTACATTCCACGGGACTGAGCTGCCTTGCCATGCCTCTATTTATTAGATTATTAACTAACATTTTTAATATACCCCTCTGCCCTAACTTAGAGAGAAGAAAAGACGACAGTGATACTCACCGACCCCTAACCTGAATAGCAAAAAAAACAACGTGCCCTTAATCAACCAATCAGTTACCAGCTATCCTGTGACGTCACTCCTGGAATTTTTTCCCGGTCTTGTGTTCCTACCACCGTGCTCCTTTTATCCGCTCTGCTCTCGCTGCTCTCCCACACAGGGCCGCTCTTCCTGCTCTCTAGACTTCACTAGTCCAGCCCACTCCTGGCTGGCCTCCCACATTCTACCCTCCGTAAACTTGAAGTCATCCAAAACTCGGCAGCCCATGTCCTAACTTTCACCAAGTCCCGTTCACCCATCACCCCTGTGCTCGCTGACCTACATTGGCTCCTGGATAAGCATAGACTCAATTTAAAAATTCTCATCCTTATTTTTAAATCCCTCCTTGGCCTCGCCCCTCCCTATCTCTGTAATCTCCTCCAGCCCCACAACCCCCCGAGATATCTGCGCTCCATCATTTCTGGCCTCTTGTGCATCCCGGATTTTAATCGCTCCACCATCGGCAGCTGTGCTTTCAGACGCCCAGGCCCAAAGCTCTGGAATTCCCTCCATAATCTTCTACGGCTTTCCAGCTCTCTCTCCTCCTTAAACTCTTTGACCAAGCTTTTGGTGATCTGCCCTAATATGTCCTTATGTGGCATAGTGTCAAATTTATTTTTAATTTTTGTGCAATGCTTTGGGATGTTTCACTATGTTAAAGACACTATATAAATGCAAGTTGTTGTTATCCCAATCACATTCACCGACCCCGCTCTGCATCCTCCTCTCCTTTACCCACCTTGCTCTCTATCCCTCTCTCCTTTACCCTCCCTGCTCTCTATCCCTCTCTCCTTTACCCACCTTGCCCTCTATCCCTCTCTCCTTTACCCTCCCTGCTCTCTATCCCTCTCTCCTTCAGCCTTTCCACTCAATCCCTCTCTCCTACACGGCGTGCCGATCTCTATCCCTCTCCCTTTCACCATCCCTTTCTCTCTTTCTCATTCACCATCCCTGCTCTCTATCCCTCTTTTTTTCCTCCCTGCTCTCGATCGCTCTCTCCTTCTCCTTCCTCACTCTTTATCCCTCTCTCCCTCTCTCCCCGCCCCCTGTCCCTCCCTCCCTTCTCTCCATCCCCACTCCCTGTCCCTCCCTCCCTCCTCTCCGTCCCCGCTCCCTGTCCCACTCTCCCTACCCCTGTCCCTCCTTCCCTCACTGTCCCCACTCCCTGTACCTCCCACTCTCTCCCTCTCTCTCTCCCTGCTCCCTATCCCTCCATGTCCCGTTCCCTGTCCCTCCCTCTCTCCCTCACCGTCCCCACTCCCTGTCCCTCCCTCTCTCTCCCTCTCTCTCTCCCTGCTCCCTATCCCTCCACGTCCCGCTCCCTGTCCCTCCCTCTCTCCCTCACCGTCCCCACTCCCTGCCCCTCCCTCTCTCTCCCTCACCATCCCCGCTCCCTGTCCCTCACTCCTTCCTCACCATTCCCGCTCCCTGTCCCTCCCTCTCTCACTCACCGTTCCCGCTCCCTGTCCCACTCTCCCTCACCATCCCCGCTCCTTGTCCCTCCCTCCTTCCTCACCATTCCCGCTCCCTGTCCCTCCCTCTCTCACTCACCGTTCCCGCTCCCTGTCCCTCACTCCCTCACCGTCCCCACTCCCTGTCCCTCCCTCCTTCCTCACCATTCCCGCTCCCTGTCCTTCCCTCTCTCACTCACCATTCCCGCTCCCTGTCTCTCCCTCTCTCACTCACCATTCCCGCTCCCTGCCCCTCACTCCCTCACCGTTCCCGCTCCCTGTCCCTTTCTCCCTCACCGTCCCCACTCCCTGTCCCTCCCTCTCTCTCTCCCTGCTCCCTATCCCTCCACGTCCCGCTCCCTGTCCCTCTCTCTCTCCCTCACCGTCCCCACTCCCTGTCCCTCCCTCTCTCTCCCTCTCTCTCCCTGCTCCCTATCCCTCCACGTCCCGCTCCCTGTCCCTCCCTCTCTCCCTCACCGTCCCTACTCCCTGTCCCTCCGTCTCTCCCTCACCATTCCCGCTCCCTGTCCCTCACTCCCTCAACGTTCCCGCTTCCTGTCCCTTTCTCCCTCACCATCCCCGCTCCCTGTCCCTCCCTCTCTCCCTCACTGTCCCCGCTCCCTGTCTCTCCCTCTCTCCCTCATCGTTCCCGCTCCCCGTCCCTCTCTCCCTCACTGTCTCTGCTCCCTGTTCCTCCCTCCTGCCCGGGTTACAGCCAGAATAACACCTTTCTCTTACTGTGTTGATCCAGGTTATGCCATGTTTCCCGTGGACACAAGGGTTTGTTATCTTTTGCTGTTCCGCCCTCTTGGAGCTACCTGGAGTTGGACTGAGGTGGTTGAGCTCACACATCTTCTGTCAAAACATCTCATAGCTCCGTCATCTCTCGAACTCTGTAAATACTGACCAGTCCGTTTAGAGGATGGACTTTCAAGGTGTGTATAGAAAACCTGAAATCAACATTTCAAGAGTATTCCAATAATTGCTATCTAAGCAAAAAGGAGAGAGTATCTATTCTCCCAATCCAGGATCCACTAATTCCAATATCTACTGACTGCAGATCCATTAACTCCAGGATCCACTAACAACAGGATCCACTAACTCCAGATCTACTAACTCCACATTCCACGAACTCCACATTCCACTAACTCCGGATCCACTAACTCCTGATCCACTAACTCCTGATCCACTAACTCCAGATCCACTAACTCCGGAACGCACTAACTCCGGATCCATTCATTCCAGATCCCACTAACTCCACATTCCACTAACTCCGGATCTATTAACTCCGGATCCACTAACTCCACATTCCACGAACTCTGGATCTACTAACTCTGGATCCACTAACTCCACATTCCACTAACTCCAGGATCCACAAACTCAGGATCCACTAACTCTGGATCCACTAACTCCGGATCCATTAGCTCCGGATCCACTAACTCCGGGATTCCACTATAAGGTCCATACCAACGTTTAAAATTCAGGCCTTTATAGCATTGCAGTATCTGCGGATTGCCAAGTATCCCAGTATCATTGTCTTTCAATACCAGGACAACTCATACCCAGAGACAACACCACTCCAGCTCCACGTGGAACATTGCTCCCAGCTCCCTCGTGGTAGAAGCCTTGGTCCCCCCCAGCAAGATGACCGTTGCCCAGGGAGACAATGTTGACGAATTGGCCGCTCTCCCTGTCCAACCTCAGGACTTGTACGAGACAGAGCCAAGTCACGAGTGCTGTGAGCGGGTGGTGATCAATATCTCAGGGCTTCGCTTTGAGACCCAGCTCAAGACCTTGGCCCAGTTCCCCGACACCCTGCTGGGGGACCCCAAGAAGAGAATGGGCTACTTTGATCCCCTGAGGAATGAATATTTCTTCGACAGGAACCGGACCAGTTTTGATGCCATCCTGTATTACTACCAGTCAGGAGGGAGGCTGCGCAGACCCGTCAACGTGCCCCTGGATATTTTCTCAGAGGAGATACGCTTCTATGAGCTGGGGGAGGAGGCCATGGAGATGTTCAGAGAGGACGAGGGTTTTATCAAGGAGGAGGAGCGGCCTTTACCTGAGAACGAGTTCCAGCGGCAGATTTGGCTGCTCTTTGAGTACCCTGAGAGCTCGGGCCCAGCGCGGGTTATCGCCATCGTGTCTGTCATGGTGATCCTCATCTCCATCGTCAGCTTCTGCCTTGAGACTCTGCCTGTCTTTAGAGATGACAAAGACAATGCGGCTGGAGGGAAACCTCAGTATTACAATGGCACGACTCACTATCACTCCCCCAACTTCACCGACCCTTTCTTCATCGTCGAGACCCTGTGCATCATCTGGTTCTCCTTCGAATTCCTTGTCAGGTTGTTTGCGTCTCCCAGCAAACCCATCTTCTTCAGGAACATGATGAACATCATTGATATTGTGGCCATAACCCCCTACTTCATCACACTGGGCACCGAGCTGGCGGAACAGCAACAGCAGGCGGGCAATGGGCAGCAGCAAGGGCAACAGGCAATGTCTCTGGCCATCCTGAGGGTCATCCGGCTGGTCAGGGTCTTCAGGATCTTCAAGCTCTCCAGACACTCCAAGGGGCTACAGATCCTTGGGCAGACCCTGAAGGCCAGCATGAGGGAGCTGGGGCTCCTCATCTTCTTCCTCTTCATCGGGGTCATCCTCTTCTCCAGTGCCGTCTACTTTGCTGAGGCCGATGAGGCCGCCTCGTACTTTGACAGCATTCCCGATGCCTTCTGGTGGGCAGTAGTGTCCATGACAACAGTGGGATATGGAGACATGTACCCCATCACCATAGGGGGCAAGATGGTGGGCTCCCTGTGCGCTATCGCGGGGGTCCTGACCATCGCACTCCCCGTGCCCGTTATCGTTTCCAACTTTAACTATTTCTACCACCGGGAGACGGAGAATGAGGAACAGGCCCAATACCTGCATGTGAGGAGCAGTCCGGCCATCCCATCCACTGCTGACCTGAAGAAGAGCAGCAGCACCTCCAGCCTCAGCAAATCGGAGTACACGGAGACCCAGGAGGAGGTGGGCAATGCTGGCGAGCCCCCCGATCACAATCTTCACACTGACAATTGCACTTTATCAAACCCCAACTACGTGAACATCACCAAGATGTGGAGTGAAGTGTGAGTGTGTCATGGCCACTGGTCCCACACCCAGGGGAACATCTCGGGATTTCTCACTGCTCTCTCGTGTATGGTCTGCTCACTGTCTGTGTAGCTTTTAGTGTCTGTATCAGAGCGTAAAACCTTCACACAGTAACTGTGTCCTGTTCAACCTTCCCGACGCATTCTGATCACACATCACTGCCTCATTGAATCACTGGTATAAGGTGATGCCAACTTTAGAATAAAGGAAATTAGATAGGAGACTGACAAGGACTTATGTAGCTGAAGTTAGAAGCCAATCAATTCAGTGTATTTACCGAAACATCCCATCGATACCACAGAGAATTGATCCCTCGAGCGATGTTTATTGCACTCTGTCACTAAAGTTATACATTAATCACTACTGCTCCATGTTGTTCCATCACTTATTTCCGTGTTCGTATTCTGCTCTTTTCCTGTTTCTCTTAGAAAGCCTTTGGCTATGTGACCGGGTTCAGTTATACAGCTCAGTTGGATTATTGTCCCGTAACTCTCCAACATGTGCACCAGCCCACTCAGCTCTCCCCTCTCCCCATCCCTCTCCCCATCCCTCTCCCCTCTCCCCAGCCCTCTCCCCTCTCCCCATCCCTCTCCCCTCCCCTCATCCCTCTCCCCTCTCCCCTCCCCTCATCCCTCTCCCCTCTCCCCATCCCTCTCCCCACTCCTCTCCCCACCCCTACCTAGAGACTCCGAGGTGCCCAAGATGGGGTCTGAAGCTGCAGCGCCAGTTTCGCCCACGTTTAGTGCGAGACACCACCTTGGTTCAGAAGTTGAAGCCAGTGCTAGAAACGGCTGCTCAGAGGATCTTTAAGGGGCTGATTGACAATTAAATTGCCAACCAGAACTTGTTAAAGAGGCTGCGTGCTTAATTAAACAACCTCTCCTGACAGCAACCAGCTGAACAGGAGTAAACAAGGCCCTGCGGAAGTTTTCAAGTGCTACTTACAGCCAAGCTCACTGTTCATGGTTCGCTTGCTGATTGAGATCGACTGACTACTTTGTATTTGAAGAGGACTTTTGAAACACATCGCAGACTTTCTGTCACACCTTGTCACGACTTCACCAACACTCCATCAACGGTTTCCCCAGATATTCTCTCAAGACGTCACCCAAAAAGAGTGAGTGCTTATAGGAGTCGCCGGGAGTATGAGCGCACTCGGTCATGGGCATCTTGCTAGGGGTTGCCCCTCGGTCTGAGTGAGGAATGGGAGCAGGACCTGAGGCCAGGCAGAGCAGCCCTAGCTGCTGCAGGAGACGAATAGGAGGGTGAGGGGGGGTGAGGGGGGTGAGGTGAGCGGGGGGGGGGGCCAAGCAGAAGGGTGGGGAGGTGAGGTGTGCGAGGGGGGGCAAGGAGGAGGGCGAAGCGGGGTGAGGTGGGCGAGGGGGGGGTGGAGGGGTTACGAGGAGGGCGAGGGGGCGAGGATGGGAGCAAGGGGGCGAAGGAGGAGGGTGGAGGGGGAGGAGAGCGAGGAGGGTGAGGAGGGCGAGAGGAGTGGAGGAGGAGGGCAAGGGGGGCGAGGAGGGTGAGGGGAGGAGGGCAAGAGGAGAGTGAGGGGGTGAGGAGGAGGAGGGCAAGGGGGGTGAGGAGAGTGGAGTGGTGTGAGAGGGCGAGGGGGAGGAGGGCAAGAAGAGGCTGAGGAGGGCGAGGGGGTGAGGAGGAAGAGGGCAAGCGGGCGAGGAAGATGAGAGGGGGCGAGGGGGGTCAGGAAGGTGAGGGGGCGAGTCGGGTGAGGAAGGGGAGGGGGGTGAGGGGGGTGAGGGGGGTCCAGGAAGGTGAGGGGGTGAGGGGGGAGGAGGGTGAGCGGCGAGGGGGGTGAGGAAGGTGAGGGGGCAAGGGGGTGAGGAGGGCGAGGAGGGGCCAGGAAGGTGAGGGGGGTGAGGAAGGTAGGGGGAGGGGAGTAAGAGGGGTGAAGGGGGGAGGAGGGCGAGAGGAGGGTATGAAGGGTGAGGAGGAGGAGGGTGAGTGGATGAGGAGGGCGACGAGGGTGAGGGGATGAGATGGGGGCGAGGACGTTTAAGGAGTCGAGGAGGAGGAGGGCAAGGATAGCTCTCAGCAGGAGAGCCTACCCACCCAGGGTATCCATACATTCACATGACCCAAGACCAGTGTATGAGGAGGCTGTCACAGAGACCTGTGGCTTATGGAAGCAAGACTCAGAAGTCGCAGCACAGCCAGGACTGCATTGCCTGGTTCAGTCAAGGTCACAGTAGCATTTAATTGTTATGCTACTGGAACCTCCCAGGCTGTCACAGGTATTACAGATCACATCTCAAAATCCACTTGTGCATTAGACGGCTCTCTGCGGCTCTGAATGCTCTGAGGAGTGACTACAGAGAAGAACAGATGCAGAGAGCACTCGGACCGAACAGGATTGCGGGGTTCCCAATGGCCCAGGGAACAATTGACTGTGCACATGTGCCCAGATTAGCCCCTCATTTAAAGTGGGATATGTTCAGGAACATAGACATTCCCTCACTGTGCAGCTTGCCTGCGACCATCGGCAGCGCATCATGCAGGTGAATGCCAGTGGTCCAGGGAGTGGCCATGATGGGTTTAGAATTAGACAATTATCCGCCCACCCAGCTTTGAGCCCCAACGCTAGCTGCTCGGTGAAAAGTGATAGCCTCTGATGCCATGGTTCATCACTCTCACAGGCAGGCAGGTCGGGGCCATAAAAGGAGCGGTGAGCAGTGGCTATGGGCAGCATGGCAGCATACAAGGTACAGCACGAGCTGATGCAGGAGGGCGACAGCACCGAAGAGGGACATCATCAAGGCCCAAGTCGGTGATTGGACGGGGAGCAGATACAGCAGGAGCGGTGAGGTCGGGGCGAAGCAGCAGCAAGAGATTATAGAGGGACGTGATCGGAGCCCAGGAGAGTTCAGGGCCAGGGGCAGCACGAGCCAGCCCACACTGCGATATGTGTGCGCACTAGGCCCGTGCAGCAGAGCAGGTCTCCAGTCGTCCTGGTTAACCCAAGCCAATGGACCAAGACCTAGCTCTGTCAAGCCCATGTGGTGGCTGGTGTGCAACGGCTACCCCACGTTAAAAAAATCCACACACAGGTATCTTCCACCCTTCAACATTTAGTTCGGGATCTGGAATATTAGGTCCTTCGTTGAAACACCTGTGAACTCATCCCTTTTTGGCGTGGAAGCAAGTCATCCTCGTTTCGAGGGACCACCTATGATGATGGGTTTATCACTCCCCTGAGAAATTCCCAGATACCAGCTGAGCATTCATACAATGAGCCCCCAGCAATATCATCGAGCAAACCTCTGGGGTCCTTGAGCAAAGGTTTTGATGCCTTGACCAGTCAGTATGTGCCCTGCAATACTCGGCCGAGAAGGTGATTTGCTGCATGCTCCACATTCTGACGATCATGAGAGATAGCCGTTAGCACCAGTAACTTTACCACAGGGTCAAACTGAGGAGCCACAAGAGGAGGAGGGAGAAGAGGAGCAAGAAGTGGAGGGGGATGGGGACTGGGGGAAGACCAGAGACTTCCAGATAGATGGCCCGTACCGGGCATTTGAGGGACCTGCTCTGCCATCACACTCCAGGGCACTGTGGTCACATGATGTACCTTCAATGACTTAGGATCGATCAGGCAGTCCATTATCTGCACGCAATCCTTCCCCATGAAGATCAGAATAAAAAAGACCACCGATTCCAGCACTACCCTGTTACCAATGTTTCCTGTAAGCCCCGTAGCGCTCCAGGGATCCCATGCAGCTGGCTTGCCTGCTTTTCATTGACTGACATTGTTAACGGTTCTCTGTCCTCAGGTACTGTCCCCCTCTCCTTCAAATCTGCCGTCATCACCCCTCTCCTCAAAAAAACAACCCTTCACCCCACTGTGCTTGCTATCGCCCCATCTCCAACCTCCCTTTCCTCTCCAAAGTCTTTGAACATGTTGTCGCCTCCCAAATCCGTGCCCATCTTTCCCGGAACTCCATGTTTGAAACCCTTCAATCTGGTTTCCCCGCCTGCCGCAGTACCGAAACAGCTCTCATCAAAGTTACAAATTACATCCTTTGTGACTGTGACAAAGGTAAACTATCCCTCCTCGTCCTCCTCGACCTGTCTGCAGCCCTTGACACGGTTGACCACTCCAACCTACTCCAACGCCTCTCCACCATCGTCCAGCTGGGTGGGACTGCACTCGTCTGGTTCCATTCTTATCTCTTTAATCGTAGCCATAAAATATTTTGCAATGGCTTCTCTTCCCGCCCCTGCATCGTTACCTCTGGTTTCCCCCAAGGATCTATCCTTGGCTGCCTCATATTTCTCATCTATATGATGCCCCTTGGTGATATCATCCGAAAACACGTCGTCAGTTTCCACATGTACGCCGATGACACCCAGCTCTACCTCACCACCACTTCTCTCGACCCCTCCACAGTCTCTAAATTGTCAGACTGCTTGTCTGACATCCAGTACTGGATGAGCAGAAATTTTCTTCAATTAAATAGTAGGAAGACAGAAGCCTATGGGCGTTATTTCCGGCGTGGGCACTAAAAATAGGTTTTCAGATCGCCGGCTTCTCGCCCATTCGCAAAGCACCTAGTCTCCAATTTTGAAATTGGGCATTACCGCGAGCTATATGAAATGGGCGGTAGCGTTAAATCTCTCTGACCTTCTGCCATAAAGTGTCGCCATCCTTAGCAACGACATGGCAATGCTCAATTCCCACGATTCAGGAGGTCAAGGGTCATCATGACATGCGCAGAAGCGGAGACAGGGAGAGGGATGCTGAGAGGGACTGAGAGCGTGTGTGGCTGTGGTGTGTGCTTGTCTGGCTGTTGTGGGAGGAATGACGGAGATTCACCAGCAGCAAAAAGTTTACTAATCACGAAGAACATAGTTGGCACTGAGCTTTTGTCCAACAAATAAGATATAACATGGAAGGGATGGAGGAGGCCCAGGAGCTGGTAGCCAGGAACACTGGTGGCAGAGGGCTCCCAGTGGTCCTGGAGCGTGGCACTGCACCCCAAGATGCTGCACCCCCATTGCCAACCACACATGAGAGCCAGGAGCAACATCTTGCTTCTGGCTCGGAGCATGTTGCCACCTTGGGACCATCCTCTCCCATATCCGTCCAAGCAGTGGTTCAACCGTCATCCAGCCCCCCCCTCCCATCCCCCAATGAAGCATCGCCTGAGGAACTCCTCAGTCAGGTGGCTTGGAGTCAGGAGGGGAAGGGGAAGGGGTAGAGGTGGGGAGGAGAAACGGGGGGGGGAGAGGGGGGAAGGGTTGGTTTTTACAGAATTACTGGTGATTTCAGACAAATATTCAGTTTAAATGTTTTTTATTTAACAAAACCTTGTTGCGCATTGACTCAGCTAGCTGCACCATTACACGCTGATTCCTTAACATCAAAGGGTATAATGACACTTAACTTAAACTTTAACTGTCACCAAGGTGATGCCCACCATTGATGTATGACCTGCACACCCAGTAATGTGTCAGCCTTGTAAATAACACCAACGTTCTTTCAGGCAAAGCGCTCATTGATGAGCTCCTGATGTAAGGCTCTTGCAGCTATCATGCCATCAGGACCCTTTCATGCAGTCTACAGGGGGGCGGGGGCATGGCTTCAGCGTCAGCCTGATTGTCTGGGCTGATGTCAGCATCCGCCTCCTCATCCTCCTCTTCCTCGCTCTGGTGAGGTGGCCTGTCAGACTCATCAGACAATTCTTGTCCCCTCCTGATAACCAAGTTGTGCAGCATGGAGCATACCACCACAAATTGAGCTACCTGCTCAGGGTGGTATTGGAGGTCACCTCCTGAGTGGTCCAGGAATCTAAAGCGCTGCTTAAATACTTCAATGGTTTTCTCCATGATATTGCAAGTGGCTCTGTGCTCTCGTTGTATCGCCTCTTGGCTTTGGTGTGGGTGTCACGCAGGGGGGTTATCAGCCAGGTGGCGAGGCCATATTCTTTGTCACTAAGCATCCAGCATTGACCTTTTGGCTGATCGTTAAACAAATCAGATACAGTGCTCTCATGCAGGATGTGAGCATCATGGATGCTGCCTGGAAATTTAGCATTCACTGCCATTATAATTTGCTGGTGATCAAAAACAAGTTGGACATTCAGGGAGTGGAATTCCTTGCAGTTCCTGAAAACCTCTGCATCCTGAAAAGGTGCCTGCATTGCGATGTGCCTACAGTCTATTGCTCCCTGCACCTTGGGGAAGTTTGCAATTCTAGAGAATCCTAGAGCCCTCTCACTCTGTGCCTCCCTGGTCATAGGGAAGCTGATCAAGTCCCTCCTGCATGCGTACAGGGCTTTAGTGACCTGTCTAATGCAGCAATGTATGGCATGCTGAGTCAGTCCGCAAATGTGGCCTGAAAAGAACCCGATGTGCAGAACGACAGTGCCGCGGTGACTTTGACCTCGGTGCAGTACTGATGGTGCTGGCAGTCTGCAGATCTCTCCTTATGAGTTGGCATACCTCAGTTGATAACCGCTTAGTAGAAGCACAGTCTCCGAACGCAAGTGGTGTCGGGCAAGTCGAGGTAAGACTGCTTCTCCCTGTACTTGCGGGGGATGTAATGTCTGGTCCTCCTCATCAGTCTGTCACGTCTTACATTGGGCACATAATGCTGTGGAGCATACCTTCAGCCATCTCGAGTCTGCAGCATGTAATTGGTCATCAAGAGAGGGTGAGAAAGGACAGGCCCCATTGCAATAGCTCTCTGTTTTCCACCGATTGGTCACAAACAATGAATGTTCTGACGAAGACACCTATTGAATACCAATCGGTCACAGTATGGTCAAGATATTTGTACAGATGTTCACATCAACTCCAACGACCTCCAGAGTACATCTGAACTCCCCCGAGGTTGAAGCACAGCAGCCTTTTAAAGGATGCGACATGTGATGTAGAACATGACGTCCATAACGCTGTGATTAGTTCTGGTTAGTTCCACTTTTTCTGGGCATTTTTTTGGGGTGAGTGATTTTGTGGGCGATATGTGTGCGAGGTGGTGAAAGTGACACTGGGCGATCTCATGGCCGCTAGTTTTGATAAATATACCCTTTACGACAAAAAAAAGTGTGTGGGCGGTATTATTGAGTCTCGGTGTTAAATCAGTGCGAAAGTAACGCTGGCCGATATTATGGCCATTGATTTTGCCCAGTCTGATGATTCCGCCCAAAAAAAGTGGGCGGGCGGTAATATTTTTTCCCGGCGTTAAGCACATGGGGAAAGTAACACTCGGCGATAAGTTTCCTAAAAATGCCTGTCAGTTTCCATTATGTGGCTAAATGGGCGATATATGGGTGTTATACGTCATTTCAGCGGTAAAATGGGCATTGAGTGGGCGTTAAGCATGCAAAAAAGTAGAACATCTAGCCCATTGTCTTTGGTTCCCGCCACTAACTGCGTTCCCGAGCCACTGACTCCATCCCTCTCCCGAGCATCTGTCTGAGGGTGAACCAGACTGTTCGCAACCTAGCTGTCATATTTGACCCTGAATTGAGCTTCCGGCCACATATCCACAACATAACTAAAACCGCCTATTTCCACCTCCATAACATTGCCCGCTTCCGCCCCTGCCTCAGCTCATCCACTGCTGAAACCCTCATCCATGCCTTGGTTACCTCTAGACTTGACTACTCCAACTCACTCCTGGCTGGCCTCCCACATTCTACCCTACATAAACTAGAGGTGATCCAAAACTCGGCAGCCCATGTCCTAACTCGCACCAAGTCCCGCGCACCCATCACCCCCCTGTGCTCGCTGACCTACATTGGCTCCCGGTTAAGCAACACCTCGTTTTCAAAATTCTCATCCTTGTTTACAAATCCCTCCATGGCCTTGCCCCTCCCTATCTCTGTAATCTCCTTCAGCCTCACAACCCCCCGAGATGGCTGCGCTCCTCTAATTCTGCCCTCCTGACTATCCCTGATTATAATCGCTCCACCATCGGTGGACGTGCCTTCAGCTTCCTGGGCCCCAAGCTCTGGAACTCCCTCCCTAAACCTCTTCGCCTCTCTACCTCTCGTTCCTCCTTTAAGATGCTCCTTAAAACATATCTCCTTGACCAAGCTTTTGGTCACCTGCAGTAATTTCTTCTTCTGTGGCTCAGTGTCAAATTTATTTGCTTTGTCTTATAACACTTCCTTGAAGTGCCTTGGGACATTTTACTGCGTTAAAGGCGCTATATAAATAAAAGTTGTTGTTGTTTCTCAATCCCCAAAACCACGCATCTGACTCCTCTGCAGCAATACTAGTGTGTGACCTCGTCCCGGGGGGGCGACACCTCTGAGGCTGCTGCCTTCTAGTGTCCAATGTGTCCCACTGTGAGGATCCCCATTCTGAGCTGGCCTCGAAATTGCACATGGTGCCGGTCGCTGAGCTGATGCTGCGACTGTAGAAGTCATTGACGCATTCGTCCTCACTCTCCTCCTCCTCCTCTTCCTCCTCCTCCTCTTCCTCCTCCTCCTCTTCATCCTCCTCCACCTCTTCTTCTTCCTCCTCCTCCTCTTCATCCTCCTCCTCCTCTTCCTCCCTCCTCCTCCTCTTCTTCCTCCTCCTCTTCCCCTCCTCCTCCTTCTCCTCCTCCTCCTCTTCCCCTCCTCCTCCCCCTCCTCCTCTTCCTCTTCCTCAGAGTGGAGGTGGGCAAGGGGGGCGGGGAATGTGTGGGTGTGACGAGGGGGATCTTAATCCTGGGAGCCTGCAGTGATAAAGCTGGAAGGGTTAGGGTGCAGTGTGTGTGGCCACTATAGGTGGGGATGTGTGTGATGTTGGGAGTGAAGATAGGGTTAGGTGATTAGGACTTTGCCACCATTGTTCCTGGCAATCAGCTCCAGGGTTTCCGCCATCTGTGGCACGTACTCCGTCATGGTGGCGGACATGCTGGCCAGCTGGAGGGATATCCCCCCCCCCCCCCATTGTCTGTTGGATCTGCTGACCTATGTCAACACTCCTCCTGGACAAGTGTACCATGTCCCCGCTCAGATCTGCCGCTTGTGGAGCAGACCTGCCGCATCGAACCTCTGCTTGGTCGGTGCCGTCCTGGAGACACCTGGGGTGCCTTGCGGCAAGGTGCTTGGGCCCGGTACCTCCTCCGTAGATGTGGGAATGGCCGCAGGAGCACTAGATGTCATCAGTGTCGAATGGATTATGGAGATTGGGGATGCAGGCTCCTCGAAGTCTGCACTGTCATCCGTTGAGAAGGGATCCAGCAAATGCACGGGCAAGAATCGGGGCTCCTCAGCACCAGATGGAGGAGAGTCCGGCAAGTCTGTCCCTGCGCCCCCAACTTCTGGGCTCGGTGTTCTTGCATGGGGCCGCGCTGCTGGCAGAGCTACAAAACATAAATGAGGTTATTAGAGGAAAAGGGGATGCTAGGGTGACAAGGTGAGTCCAGCACTACACACAGCATATGCACAACAAAAGCAACACCGCTATCAAAATCATCACAGACGTCACATTTCATGACTATCACCAAATTCTGCATTACAATGATTCTCATGAGGACATCATTATTTAGAGAATAATTTTATGATTCATCTATCATATAATATTGGTCGGATATGAGTGGGTGTGGCATCTATTGACTTTATATCATGCAATGGTGTATACTTTACTCACGTGGCATCACATCAGGTTCTGCTTCTGCTTGCGTGGCCGACCGGGGGTGGGTCCCCACTAGTGCCAACATCCGCTCCTTGATATCGGTGAGGTCGATGATGACTGGTGGACCCCCACTCATTCACCTCTGCTCAGCCCTATTCCTCAAAAGCTTCTTCTATAAAAGGAAGAGATCATTGTGTGAGATCATTGCTAGGTACTGTCACAGAGACTGATACAACACATAACCGACAGATGTAATCATGATTATAATGAAAATGATCATTCTTTACCTAAAGATGTACACCGTGACCGCAGGCTTTGAGTACAACCTTCCCGGTATAAGTGCAAGACATCACAGCTGATTTTAATCACTCATTACACTTACAATTCCATTTATATAAATATATAAGTACATGTAAATAAATGTAATACTCTGGTGGATCTGACAAGGTCATTCCATTGCTTGCGGCATTGGTTGCCCTCACGCACCTCATTGGTCACTGACGAGACCACCTTGGCTATCTCTGCCCATATCTTCTGGTAGATATGACCCCAGCATGACTCAACCTCCTGCATGAGGAAGGCATTTGCCTCATCCGAGAACCTCCTTGCTCTTTTGCGTCCTCCCAATTGTTCCTCTCCCAGTTCGCTGCTTTCGCCAGCGTCCTCAGTCTGCACAGCGTGCTGGGTCGCCTCCTCCATCCCTTCCATGGTAAATATTATTTTTTCCACAAAACCTTGGTGCCAACTATGTTCTTTGTGCTTGGTAGGCTTTTTGCTGCTGGTGAATCTCCCTCGTGCCTCCCACAACAGCCAAGCAAGCGCACACCACACACGCATTCAGTCCCTCTCTGTTCCCTCTCTCTCTGTCTCCTCTTATGCTCATGTAATGATGACCCCTGACCTCCGGAAATGTGGGAAACGAGCGTTGCCATGTCGTTGCTTTGGTCAGCGACATTTTATGGCAGAAGGTCAAAATAATTTAACGCTGATTAGCCCATTTCAGATCGCTCGCGGTAACGCCCTTTTTCAAAAATGGAAAGTTAGGGTTTGGAAAATTGGTGATAATCCGGCGATCTCAAAACCCATTTTTACCACCCACGCTGGAAATAACGCCCATTTTTGGCCGATCTGCACAAAAGTGGAAAGTCTAGCCCATAGAGAGATAGAGATAGATAGAGCTGGAGAGATAGTAATAGACAGAGAGAGGGAGAGATAGTGACAGAGCGAGGCAAAAGTTGCCCATGCTTGCAAATATCGCATCACCACAGTTACGCCACAAATCTGCAGTCTCCAGAGAAGGCGTGCCGATCCAGGCCGACTTGAACAACCTACCACCAACCCGTCAGCGATCTCCCCTCAGCCTTGATGACCAATGGAGAAATGCTTGGAAGAACTGCGATATACGGAACGGATTCCTTATCGAGGACCCCACAGTACAACCTGTAGGATCAAACCTTCCTCACAAATAGTGGACAACTGCCTCAGAACTGGTCATGGTCAATGCTGCCACCTTCTTCATAAATTGAAGATTAAAGCATTCCCATCATGTGAATGTGGAGCTCCAAATCAGACCCTGGAGCTCATCATTGAGCACTGCCCTCAGAGGAAATTAATTCATAGGCAGCCTACAAGATACCCACGCTGTTACACCAGGAGCTTTGGTCTGGATATCTGACTTAGATATTGATATTTGATTTGGTTTGCTACCAGCATATGAAAGAAAAAGAGCCAGAGGGAGACATATAGATCTATAGAGAGATAGCACAATAGAGAGATAAAGAGATCGAAATAGTAATATAGATGCAGACACAGATAGAGATAGACCAAGATGAAGAGAGATGGGTGTAATATAGAGCTTCGCCTAGTGGACTACTGTTGTAATGCAACTGCTCATGTAAATACAATAAAAGCATCATGTGACAAGGTCACCTGACAAGTTCCTGTGGAGCTATCTTGTGTGCATTGTGTTTGTGATGCCGTAAAGAATATATCACATTGGCGATGTAGGATGGGATTTCTGGATTCTCCAGCTGAAATCTTTGTTGGTGGATGTTCCAACCAACTAACAGAGAGACTTTGAGAAGTTCTTTGTTTTGCAGCACAGCTAAAAATCCAAGGTCAATTTCAAGCATGCTGTTGACATTGCCAGAGTCCAGATGGCCGCGCTTATAGGAATAATAGGACGCTGGGGTGAGCTCCATCGCGACCGACAGACTTTTGGAGCGTATGTGGAGCAGCTAGAAATGTTTTTCACCATGAATTGTATCGTTGACGTCCCCGATGATGAAAACCGCAACTGGGTGGTTTTAAAAAGAAAACGGGCTATTTTCTTGACTGAAGCAGGCCCCGTGGTGTATGATACCCTGAAAAAAGTGCTTGTTCCCATCAAGCCAAAGGGAACACCACTGTCAGAGGTTAATACTACAGTCCTGAGCCTCTGGAAATTGCTGAAAGTTATCATTTTGGAAAACAAGATCAATTAAATGATGAGGGTATCAATTGTAGCTAGAAAAAAGCTATCTATTCACTGTCAGTTTGGAAACTTTCAGGACCAAGCATTGCATGATCGCTTTGTTTGTGGGATGAAAAATGAAGCAATCAGAAGTGTTATGTCTCAAATAAAGCAATGTGACTGAGCACTGTAGACTTGAGTACTGTAGACTTGAGTAAGTGTGATCTTAGTCTCTTTATTCTAACTCCAGAGTGCTGGCACAGCATGGGAGGTCTGTTTATATGCAGTGCTCCCAAGGAATCACTTGGGACTCCAACAGATGTGCCCTCTGGTGGCGGTAGAATGCTGGTTACAAGGTGTTGCATACATAACATCATTCCCCTCTAAAGTCAATAGTACACTTACTTACAGCGTGAGATGATCTGGGGCTTTCCTCTCCCTAGTCGATCATCTCAATACAAACACAGGTGCAGGTGAGTTGGTTGGGCCTTCGCTGGGCTGCTGCACAGCTGGCCTTGCTGGGGATGATGAGTTCAGCTTTGTGGTCAACCGTGATGTCGGTTGCCACTTAAGCGTATCAGAGAGTCGAAGTTGGTGGTGTCCTCTTCAGGTTGCTCGTGGCTGTCTGTGAATCGCAGTTTGGTTTGGTCCAAATGCTTTCTGCAAGTTAGTCCATTTGCAAGTTTGACCTCAAACAACCGACTCCCTTCTTTGGCTACCACAGTGCCAGCAAGCCATTTGGGACCATGTCCATAGTTGAATACAAATACAGTGTAATTGACTTCAATATCGCGTAACAAATTTGCGCAATCATGGTACATGCTTTGTTGATGCCGCCTGCCCTCGACATGATCATGGAGATCAGGGTGGACGAGAGAGAGCCTTGTTTTGAGTGCTCTTTTCATGAGCAGTTCGGCAGGGGGAACCCCGGTGAGCGAGTGGGATCTTGTGCGGTAGCTGAGCAGGACTCAGGACATAAGAACATAAGAATATAAGAACATAAGAATTAGGAACAGGAGTAGGCCATCTAGCCCCTCGAGCCTGCTCCGCCATTCAAAAAGATCATGGCTGATCAGGCCGTGGACTCAGCTCCACTTACCCGCCCGCTCCCCATAACCTTTAATTCCCTTATTGGTTAAAAATCTATCTGTGATTGGAATACATTCAATGAGCTAGCCTCAACTGCTTCCTTGGGCAGAGAATTCCACAGATTCACTACCCTCTGGGAGAAGAAATTCCTTCTCAACTCGGTTTTAAATTGGCTCCCCCGTATTTTGAGGCTGTGTTCTAGTTCTCCCCGACCAGTGGAAACAACCTCTCTGCCTCTATCTTGTCTATCCCTTTCATTATTTTAAATGTTTCTATAAGATCACCCCTCATCCTTCTGAACTCCAATGAGTAAAGACCCAGTCTACTCAATCTATCATCATAAGGTAAACCCCTCATCTCCGGAATCAACCTCGTGAATCATCTCTGTACCCCCTCCAAGGCTAGTATATCCTTCCTTAAGTAAGGTGACCAAAACTGCACGCAGTATTCCAGGTGCGGCCTCACCAATACCCTGTACAGTTGCAGCAGGACCTCCCTGCTTTTGTACTCCATCCCTCTCGCCATGAAGGCCAACATTCCATTCGTCTTCCTGATTACCTGCTGCACCTGCAAACTAACTTTTTGGGACTCATGCACAAGGACCCCCAGGTCCCTCTGCACCGCAGCATGTTGTAATTTCTCCCAATTCAAATAATATTCCCGTTTACTGTGTTTTTTTCCAAGGTGGATGACCTCACATTTTCCGACATTGTATTCCATCTGCCAAACCTTAGCTCATTCGCTTAACCTATCTAAATCTCTTTGCAGCCTCTCTGTGTGCTCTATACAACCCACTTTCCCACTAATCTTTATGTCATCTGCAAATTTTGTTACACTACACTCTGTCCCCTCTTCCAGGTCATCTATGTATATTGTAAACAGTTGTGGTCCCAGCACCGATCCCTGTGGCACACCACTAACCACCGATTTCCAACCTGAAAAGGACCCATTTATCCCAACTCTCTGCTTTCTGTTAGCCAGCCAATTCTCTAGCCATGCTAATACATTTCCTCTGACTCCGCGTACCTTTATCTTCTGCAGTAACCTTTTGTGTGGCACCTTATCGACAGGCCAGGCTGGTCTGCAGGGAGCCTTCCGACATGCATTTCAAGCTTTGCTTGATGGTTTGGACTGCCCGTTCTGCCTGGCCATTAGATGCGGACTTGAAGGGGGCAGATGTGACGTCCAATTGCGAGTCATGAATTCCTTGAATTCAGCGCTGGTGAAGCACGGCTCATTGTCGCTGATAAGGACATCAGGCAAGCCGTGCGTGGCAAACATGGCTCGTAGGCTTTCGATGGTGGCAATGGACTTGCTTACAGACATTATTACACATTCAATCCATTTTGAATAAGCATCCACAACAACTAAAAACATTTTGCCTCGAAATGGGCTAGCGAAGTCAACGTGGATCCTAGACCATGGTTTGGAGGGCCATGACCACAAACTTAGCGGTGCCTCCCTGGGTGCATTGCTCAGTTGAGAGCAAATGTTGCATTGGCGCATGCAAGACTCCAAATCTGAGTCGAGCCGGGCCACCACACATGGGATCTGTCTATAGATTTCATCATTACTATGCCTGGGTGCGTACTGTGTAGTTCGCGTATGAATGTTTCCCTGCCTTTCTTTGGCAAAACCATGTGATTACCCCACAAAAGACAGTCCACCTGTATGGAAATTTTGTCTTTGCACCGCTGGAATGGTTTGATTACTTCATGCATCTCTGCTGGGATGCTGGACAGTTTTTTTACAAGGGACAGTAAAGAATCCTGGCTGGTCCAGGTCCTGATCTGGCCGGCCGTAACGGGTGACTTTTCGTTTTCAAATGCATCCATCACCAAGAGCAAGTCTGCAGGCTGTGCCATTTCCATCCCGGTGGTGGGCAATGGTAGCCGACTGAGAGCATCAGCGCAGTTTTCTTTGCCTGGCCTGTGGCGAACTACATAGTTATATGCAGACAGCGTGAGCGCCCATCTTTGGATGCGAGCAGAGGCATTGATATTAATACCCTTGCCCTCTGAGAATAGTGATATGAGTGGCTTATGGTCAGTTTCTAACTCGAACTTAAACCCAAACAATACGGATGCATTTTTTTCACCTCGCAAATGCATGCCAGAGCTTCTTTTTCAATCATGCTGTATGCCCTTTCGGCCTTGGACAAGCTCCTGGACGCATAAGCGACTGGTTGCAATGTTCCAGATTCGTTTGCTTGTTGTAACACACACCCGACCCTGTATGAAGACATATTGCAAGCTAGCACTAAACGTTTACATGGGTCATACAGAACAAGCAGTTTGTTGGAACATAACAGGTTTCTGGCTTTCTCAAAAGCTGTCTCTTGTGATTTCCCCCATACCCAGTCATCTCCCTTGCATAGCAACACATGTAGAGGTTCTAGCAAGGTGCTTAACCCGGGTAGGAAATTACCAAAATAATTGAGGAGTCCCAGGAACGACCACAGCTCCGTCAATTCTGTGGCCTTGGCGTGTTCTTGATGGCCTCCATCTTGGCGTTGGTGGGTCTGATGCCATCTGCTGCGATTCTTCTCCCTAAGAACTCAACCTCTGGTGCCAGATAAACACACTTTGAGCGTTTCAACCCAAGTCCCACACAATCTAGCCGACTTAGAACCTCTTCCAGGTTCTGCAAGTGTTCGATGGTGTCCCGACTTGTGATCAATATGTCATCCTGGAAAACCACGGTGCGCGGAACCGACTTTAGCAGACTTTCCTAAAAATAGCCACGGCTGATCGAATCCTAAACGGGCATCTATTGTAGATGAACATACCTTTGTGCGTGTTGATGCAGGTGAGGCTTTTCGAAGATTTTGCCAGCTCCTGTGTCATGTAAGCCGAGGTTAGGTCCAACTTGGTGAACGTCTTCCCTCCTGTCAGCGTCGCAAATAGGTCGTCTGCCTTGGGTAGCGAGTACTGTCCTGCAGCGAAAAACGGTTAATCGTTACTTTATAGTCCACACAAATTCTGACCATGCCATTGCCCTTGAGAATCGGAACAATCAGAATGGCCCAGTCATTGAACTCAACCGGTGCGATGATGCTCTCTCATTGCAGCCTGTCCGGCTCGATCTCCACTTTCTCTTGCATCATATATGGCACTGCACGTGCCTTGTGGTGGATGGGTCGTGTACTGGGAGCCAAGTGGATCTGCACCTTCACCCCAGAGAAATTTCCGATGCCTGGCTCAAACAACGACAGGAATTTGCTCAAAACCTGTGCACATGCAGCGGCGTCAACGGATGAAAGTGCTCGGATGTCGTCCCAGTTCCAGCGGATTTTTCCCAGCCAGTTTCTGCCGAACAATATGGTGCCATCTCCTGGTACAATCCATAGTGGTAGTTCGTGCACCGCTCCATCATAGGAGACTTTTACTGCTGCACTACCAATTACAGGAATCAGCTCTTTAGTGTAAGTTCTTAGCTTGGTATGAATAGGGCTCAGCTTGGGCCTTTGTGCCTTGTTGCACCACAGCCTCTCGAAGGCCTTTTTGCTCATGATAGACTGACTCGCACCCATGTCCAATTCCATGGATACTGGAATTCCATTCAATTCAACTTTTAATATGATCTGTGGACATTTCGTGGTGAAGGTGTGTACCCCGTACACTTCTGCCTCCTCGGTTCGAGTCTCTAGTTGAGTTTGATCCGCCATGGATCGGTCTTCCTCTGCAATGTGGTGGTTTGCAGAGTTTGCAGCTCGTCTGCATATTCACTGGAGGTGTCCCATTGTTCCATAGCCTTTGCACGCATAGTGTTTGAAACAGCATTGATGGGCTCGATGATCACCTCCGCAGCGCCAACAAGATGTTAATTGCCTCGCATTCACACTTGATGGCGGACTCTGAGTCATCTGAGGTCCTGCAGCTGCAGGTGTGTATGTTCTGCCATATGTATTCCTGCCTGAAAACCATGTTACTTTGTGTACAGTACTTGCTGATGCATCTTTATGCTGTGAAATTTGTTTGGTGTTATCACTGGTGGACATAAATGCCTGGGCTATCGTTAAGGCTTTGCTCAGGTTCGGTGTTTCAACAGTCAATAGTTTGCGAAGGATAAACTCATGGCCAATGCCAAGTACAAAACAGTCTCTTAGCATTTGCTCCAGGAATCCACTGAATTCGCAATGTCCTGCAAGGTGCCTTAGTTCCTGGCCTTCAGACCATTGACATGTATAAAATTGATACCTTGCCATCAAAATGCTCTCCTTCGAATTTAGGTGCTCCCAGATCAGCGTACACAGTTCTTCATATGATTTGGTTGTTGGTTTCGCCGGAGCAAGAAGATTCTTCATGAGGCCATAGGTTGTTGCCCCGCAGACGATGAGGAGGATCGCCCTTCGTTTGGCAGCGTTCTAATTCCCTTCCAGCTCGTTGGCCACGAAGTATTGGTCGAGTCGCTCCACAAAGGCTTCCCAATCATAACCTTCTGAGAATTTCTCCAGGATACCAACAGTTTTCTACATTTTCACGTGATGGTTCATTATCTATTACTCATCGCCAGTTGTTATGTCTCAAATAAAGCAATGTGACTGAGTAAGTGTGACCTTAGTCTCTTTATTCTGACTCCAGAATGCTGGCACATCATGGGAGGCCTGTTTATATGCAGTGCTCCCAAGGGATGCTGGGATCCCTTGGGACTCCAACAGGTGCGCCCTCTGGTGGTGGTAGAATGCTGGTTACAAAGTGTTGCATATATAACAAGAAGAAAGTTGTTGACAGCTCCTAACTTGACTTTTCTTTTAGCTTGTCAGACAGCTATGTCGATGGATATGGCCGACGAATATTCCCAAGAATTTTGCGCCATTTCCATCCATCGGACAATCGAGATGAATCACCTGTAGGTTAAAAATAAAAGGCAGTAGAGCCCCAAGGCCTTAGCAACTGGCTGAGGTAACAGCGCATTGAAGTTACATTATCGGTGCCTGGGACAACACATTGCTCAAAGTTGTCCATATGTGAAGGCAGAGTGTTTCTTCTGCAAGAAAACTGGGCATCTTGCGAAGGCATGCCGACTGAAGAGTAAACTGATGTTCAATGCTCGAAGTAGCAACCACCAGAGATTACATAGCATTGAATAGAAGTAACAGGATGAGGAGGTTCTGGAGATACACGTCATCAGGACACGAGTGTACCTAACAGCGATTCGAGATGTATCGTCATCCAAGTGAACATTGCAGGAACCAGAATACCCATGGAAATCGATACTGGTGCATCCATGAGTGTAGTACCGGAATCGCTATATCTCAATAAGTTGAGTGATTTTCCAATGGACAAATTGAATATAGAGCTGCGAGGCTACTCAGGAGTGCAAATCCCTGTGGTAGGACATATCACCGTACCAGTGAAATACAAGGATCAGTTTCAAAGCTTGCCTCTCTTAGTGTCAGGAGACAAGCCTGCCTTGATAGGTAGAAGTTGATTGAGATCACTGAAGCTGGATTGGAGTGAGGTTTTTCATGTTGAAATGAGATTTGCATTGAAGGATGATGTCATCAAACAATGTCTGAAGGTGTTCCATGAAACAAGCAGTCCGATCCAAGGTTTCAAGGTGAATGTCAGAGTACAGAAGAATGCAAGACCAGTTTACTGCAAGCCATCTCCTGTACCCTACGCACTCAAAGAAAAAGTTGAGTAAGAACTCAAAAGACTAGATACTGAAAACATTATTTCTAAGGTAGATCTAAGTAATTGGGCTACATCCATTGTGTTCTACCTACGTCAGTTGGTAATGCTGATGCAATAGCCAGGTTGCCATCCCCATCACAAGTTACACCCAATAGGGAAGAAGTGTTCTATTTTTCACACATTGATGAACTGCCAGTCATTGCTGAAGAGATTGGTAGAGCAACCAAACATGACGCAGTTATGTCAAAGATGTATGATTACATAGCAAATGGCTGGCCAAACCAAATATCAGAGAAAGATATTCATCCATACTTCATTCATAGGAATGAATTATCAGTGGATAAAGTGTATCATGTGGCGTGCAAGAGTAGTTATTCCAAATAAGTTCAGGTCCAAATTGTTAGGAGATCTTCATGATCAGCACCTGGGAATGTGCTTGACCAAGAGTTTTGCATTCAGTTACTTATGATAAAGATATAGGGCCAGACTTTCCCGAAAGGCTCTCAATGCCCGATTGCCCGCAGCGGAGCACTGCTAATGCTCGGCGAAAAAAGCTGGCAAGAATTTCCATTTTAAAGGTAAAAGTAAGTAAAACTAATCATCCGGTGAAAAAATGGGTGTTGCACACTCATTGCCGGCAGTTTTCTCGGCGGGTAAGTGCACAGTTAGACAAATGGGCAGCCGTTACCAGAATGGATGGTAAGTAGTGAAATTTAGTCCGAGGCTGCGGTTGGGCCTAGGGAGAGGGGAAAACTTTTTTAAAAATTAATTTAAAAAAATAAACACGACAAAGCATTCCCAAGATAGTTTTAATCCTAACCGCCATGTTAAAATTTTTAAAAAATAATTAAAGAACCTTTCACTTACCTTTCTTTGCAGGGATCCCCCCTTACTGCCCTGTAAAACCGACGTCGCCGGTTGAGGCCAAACTTACACCCTAGTGGTTATTCTCGGCATTGCACGTGGGCGGTCTGGTCCCAGCAGGCGACTTCAGATGTGGGCGATAACATTCAAAAACTTATGTGGAAACTCTCGCCGCGCGAAAAACCAGCTGTAACGCCGAGAAAATCGGTGACAATGAAGCTGAAAGTCTGGCCCATAGAGTACATCGTCAGTCAGTGTACAATATGTCAATCGGTAAGCAAGAAACCACGATCAGTAACATTACAGCCATGGAATTGGCCTCCCAGGGTGTGGCAAAGGTTACATGTAGATTTTACTGAGCTAGATGAAAAACAATTGTTCATTGTGATTGGTCGCCATTCGAAATGGGTAGAGGTGTTTCTGATGCGGAAAATAACAAGTAAAACATTGGACAATTTGCAAAGATTGTTTTCTTCATATGGCCTCCCACAAGAAATTGTGTCTGATAATGGACCACAATTTTGTTCAGAAGAATTTGCACAGTTGATGAGCAGAAATGGTGTGAAACATACCAAGGTTCAAAAGGTGTGGCAGAACACACAATACAAATTGTAAAACGTGCCCTCATCATGCAAATGCTGGATCCAAATCCAAAGAAACGGCAGTTGTCATTGGATCATAAATTAGCAAATGTTCTAATTATGTATCGTAATTCTCCTCACACAACTACTGGGAGAACACCAGCAGAGTTGTTTCTCAAACGCCAGCCACAAACCAGGTTCTCGTTGTTAAAACTAAACTTGGCACAGTCAGTAGACGAGAAACAATTAAGACAGAAAGAGAATCATGATAGAAGTCGAGTAAGAGAGAGAAGTGTGAAATGATATCAGAATGTTAAAGTGCAAAACGATCACCATAAATGGTTTAGCCTCGGACTAAATTTCACTACTTACCATCCATTCTGGTGACGGCTGCCCATTTGTCTAACTGTGCACTTACCCGCCGAGAAAGCTGCCGGCATAACTGTTAAATCCATGTCCATTTTTCCTCTCGGGAGCACTCGCCTTGCATTGTTTGAAGGTCTCGTGTCAGAGTCCTGAGTGCTTTCAATCTGCACATCTGTGTTGGTTCTTCTGGGGGAATGCCCTGTGAGGCGGCATCTTTAGCTGCCTGGTCGGCTAGGGCATTTCCCTGTGCTTCCATGGTATTTTCCTTGGTATGGGCCTTACACTTCAGGATGGACACTTCCTGAGGTAATTGTATGGTCTCTAGTAAGTCTCGGACTTCTTTTCCATTTCGGATAGGTGTACCAGCAGCCGTGAGGAATCCCCTTTTCCGCCATAACAGACCAAAGTCGTGAGCGACTCCAAAAGCATAACGCGAATCTGTGTAGACATTAGCTGTCTGTCCTTCTGCTATTCGACATGCTTCTGACAGGGCCCGTAACTAGGCCTGTTGTGCTGACGTTCCTGAGGGTAAACATCATTTTGCCACTAGCTCATATAAGGTTGTAACTGCCCATCCTGCTTTTCTGGTACCATTGTCAACAAAGGAGGAACCATCTATAAACAGGATGAGATCTGGGTTGTGCAGAGGCTCCTCTGCTGCTAAGGCTGCTTCCTCTTGTTTCTTTTAAAATCTCCACACAGTCATGCTCTTCACATTCTCCCCCCTCTTGCTCCTTTGATTCTGACATCGGGAGCATAGTTGCGAGATTAACCGGGCTGGCCCGGACGATATGGAGATTAGGAGCTTCCAAAACTGCTGTCCAGCGGGTCCATCTAGCTGCCGTCACCTGAGACATTCAATTCATAGACAGCAAAGCATGTACGGTGTGGGGACACTTGACAATCAGCTTTTGGTCGAGAACTAGACCCGCAGTGATCATTACCGCTCGACATGTAGCTTCCATGGCCCTTCGGCAACTTCCCCATCCAAGGGCTACCGCATCCAGTTTTGCCAAATAATAGCCAATACGTCTTTGTCGATCCCCATGTTCTTGTGTTAGTATAGCTGTCATGTATCCTTCTTTCTCATGGACAAACAGGGTAAAAGGCTTACCACTGTCAGGGATTCCCAGAGCCGATGCCGAACACAAAGCCTTTTTCAAACTCAGGAAGGCCTCTTGCTGTTCCTTAGTGAGGGTGATGGCTTCTTTAGAGGCACGTTTCTCCTTTAAAATATCATTCAATGGCTGAGCAAGCTGTGTGAAGGAGTCAATCCAATTTCTGTGAAAGTTACACAAACCCAAAAAGGACCTTAGTTCCTGAAAGTGATGGGTTTTTTAGCAGCCCGAATGGCTGCAGTTCTATCCTGGGTAAGTTCTCTCTTTCCTTGTGAAATCTTTTGTCCCCGGTATACAACCTCTTCTTGGGACATTTGTGCTTTGTCGATGCTGGCTTTATGTCCTTTCAGCCAAAGATGGTCCAGCAAAGCTCGTAAATCTTGTTCATGCTGTTCTTCCATGTTTGAAGCTAGCAGGATATCATCTACATATTGGATGACTGTGGATGACAGGGGAGGTCATTCTCGCAAATGGCTTTGTAAAGCCATGTGGAATACTGTAGGGCTGTTGTGGAAACCCTGCGGTAACTGGGTCCAAGTATACTGTTGTCTTTGGGCCGTGAAAGCAAACCACTGTCAAACCTCCGGTGCCAGAGGCACCGACCAAAATCCGTTGGCCATATCTATAACCGAGAAATAATTATGTTCCGGTTTGAGGGCATTAAAAATGGTGGAGGAATCTGCGACCAAATGAGCTTTTTGATCAATACACTGGTTAGCTTTTCTATAATCGACAGTCAAACGCCAAGTCTCATTAGATTTCTGTACCGGCCACACGGGGCTGTTGGAGGAGCTATGCATTTTAATAAGCACCCCTTGTTTCTCCAATTGCTGAATAACCGGTAAGATTCCCGCGATGGCAGTTGGACTGATGGGATACTGTATAGTGCATGGAGGCTTGGTCCCGGTAAATGACGCAGGCTCCAGCTGGAGTCGGCCACAGTCATTCTTATCTTTAGCCCATATCGGGTGTTCCTTCAATTCTTCTTTCTTCAAAGATCTAATTGACCATGTCACCCGACCATTCTCGAAATGCAACGATGAATCTATTTGGATTAAAACGTCCATTCCCAAAAGGGGTTGATCAACTGAACCTATCCAGACTGGCGTGGTTAGTTCATGTGGACCCAGTCCTATAAGTACCGGTGTTGTCCTTTTAATTTCCATTTTATGGCCCCCAACTCCATAGGCTGTATGTGCCCTACCATCCAATGGCAAAAAGTCTCCATATTGTAGGGGTAAGCATGTTAATTCCGCCCCTGTGTCTAAAAGACAATCCACATCCTTATCACCCACCCTCACAGTTATATATAGCCCATCTCCCCTTTGTTGTATTAGTGCGAGGAGGTGGACCAGGGTGGGCTCTAATCATTTTTTGCTATCCCAAGTAACTCCTTCTGTTGTTGTATTGTCAGTCGCTTAAATGCTTCTATGAGGTCGTTATCTTGTGACAAGCCTGGTTTGTTGGCTGAATTGTATCCCTGGCTGCGTCATCTTCCCCGGCCGTGACCTTGCTGTTTTGCCCTGCACGTCTTGGCCCAGTGACCTTCTTTCCCACAATAATGACATTTTCCGGGTAATTTTCCAAATAACTGTTTATCGGAATCCTGGGATTTCCATCCCACAGCCTGCAGGGCTCGGACTTTAGCTCCCATATCCCGATCTAATTGGTTACATCGATCCACCAATGCTGGAAAGGTAGTTCCTCTACCTTCCCAGTCCGGTAACACTACCTTAAGCATTTTGGACAGTTCTGGCTTTAGACCTGCCACGAAAGCTGCTTTCAGGGGTCCAAACACTTGTTCATCCATTTCCTCATCCGTATTATTCATACCCGAATGTTCTAGCCACGTGCATCTAAACCGCTCGTCATACTCCAGGACCTCCTCTGTTCCTTTCTGTTGGCAGGCTGCAATTTTTCCCCAGTCTGTCTTAGCTGGACTGAAGGTTTGCAGCCAGTGTTTAATCGCCTCCCATCCTGCATTTAATTCTTGCTCATCCTGCCACAAAGCTTCTTCGACCTTGTCGTGCAATTTTCTTCCTTGTGTTTTTGGCACCATTATGGTCAAAATTTGCACTCCGTCCCAGGGATGAAGTTGATATATATTTCTTCAGCGGTCCAATTGGTCGCACGTTTTTACTCCCCCTTTCTTTGGATTGGGCAATTCTTTGGACCATTTATCAATTTTCTCTGGATCTGCCGGATCATGAACTAAGTATTCTGCATACATCCTTTTCCTCATTTTTTTGGTTCCACCCTGATCCGCAGTCTCTTCTGATTTGACTACAACTCGTCTTTTTTTAAACGGGGTAAAGCACACCCCTAATTCTTCATCCTCCGACCCTGTATCGTCGGAGGACTCAGAATCCGTATCTATTCCTCGGTCGTGTCTTCGGGTTTGTGCTTTTAATTTATCCAAACATGGGTACCCTGGGAATTGACCGATACATTTTCCATTTCCTATTACTGTCTCTTGACCTAATGATTTTTTCCATTCTTTAATTTCACCTTTAAGATCTTTAACTTCCGCTTCCAACTTTGCAAGTTCAAATCTTTTCTGTTGCAGCTGTGCACAAACAGCTTGTAATTGGTCCTTTGTACTGGTCAGTTCTCGATCATGTTGGAAACGCATTATAATTTCATTCCGCTTTCGGATCTGTCCCATAACGGCTAGGGACCATCTAGTTCGCTCTTTAATTTTCATACGGGTCGTTTTTCCCTAGACCCTTTTAATCTCGTCCAAGGACCATTGTCCTTTGGAGGTTCCGTACTTTTGTTCGATCTTAATACAAGTTTTAGATAAGTCGAATTGTTGCTCTATGTATTCTTTCAACTGTTCGAGGATTTCATCTATCGAAACCTCAGGTGGTGCCTGCCCACCTTTTACAGTTGTAGGCAATTCTTTGCTCTTATCTCCTGCTGCCATAATACTGATTTCTTTACTGGGGTCTCGAGTTGTAGGCTTTCCAGCCGATCAGTAGGTCGGTGATTAATTAACTAACACACCGTCGAAGTTAGACGTCTATGATACCTCGAGCTGACTACCAACTGGAGGGTTCACAAACCGGAGGCTTTCGGAATCGCGTAGAAGGAGAGGCGAATTTAGACTTTTGACCGAGGACTTTTATAAAGAGGAGTCCTTACCTCAGTATGTAGGTCCGATGTCCAAAATTCAGTTTCTTCCCTCAGCGATCGTGTACGTGACGCCAAAATTGTTAGATCTCTTAATTTTCAATGAAATACGAACTCCGATTGTTGATTTAATGTAACTTTATTCTGGCAGCAGCAACAAGCTTCTGGCTTTAAGCCAGGCCTTTGTCCTTCTGAAACCACATGGCCAAAATGGCTGTACTTATACCTGGTTCAATTTACAGAAAAGAACTCGCCTTCTTTGACTTTATTGGCTCATTTGATAGTCTTTTAACCTTTAATTGGCTCGCTAACCAAGGTCCTAAAATGTCAAGTTGATTGATGACTTAATGCAATGTGGTCTGTGTTTTCTCAAAAGCTGCAGCCAGGCTGCAGAGCTTGAATTCTCTATCACTTCCCAGTCGAAGTGCAAGTCATCACAGCTGATTTTAATCACTCATTACACTTACAATTCCAATTCTATAAATATATAAGTACATGTAAATAAATGTAATACTCTGGCAGAACCAACAAGGTCGTTCCATTGCTTGCGGCATTGGTTGCCCTCACGCAACGAGACCACCTCAGCTATCTCGGCCCATATCTTCTGGTAGGCCTTTGGGGTGGGCTTCTCACGCCCACACTGAATTAATTGGCCCCAGTGTGACTCGATCTCTTGCATGAGGGAGGCATTTGCCTCATCCAAGAACCTCCTTGCTCTTTTGCATCCTTCCAATTGTTCCTCTCCCAGCTTTCTCAGTCTCCACAGCGTGCTGGGTCACCTCCTCCATCCCTTCCATGTTAAATATTATTTTTTCTGCAAAAACTCGGCGCCAACTACCTTCTTTATACTTAGTAGGCTTTTTGCTGCTGGTGAATCTCCCTCGTGCCTCCCACAACAACCAAAGAAGCACACACCACACCCACACACGTGTTCAGTCCCTCTCTGCTCCCTCTCTCTCTGTCTCCACTTATGCGCATGTAATGATGACCCCCTGACCTCCTGGAACACGGGAAACGAGCGTTGCCATGCCGTTGCTATGGCCAGCGACACTTTACGGCAGAAGGTCAAGAAAATTTAATGCTGACGCCCATTTCAGATCGCTCGTGGTAATGCCCATTTTCAAAAATGGAAAGTTAGGGTTTTGAAAATGGGTGATACTCCGGTGATCTCAAAACCCATTTCTACCACCCACGCTGGAAATAACGCCCATTTTTGGCCGATCTGCACAAAAGTGGAAAGTCTAACCCCATATTTTTTGTTGTATATAACCATGCAAGTTATGTGTAATGATTATTTTGTTATAATTACTTCTTCATTAAGGAGGGAGAAGTGTAATACAGAACTCCACCTCGTGGACTACTATAGTAATGCAAGTGCTCCTGTAAGTACAATAAAAGCATCTTGTGACAAGGTCACTTGACAAGTTCCTGTCGAGCTATCTTGTGTGTAGTGTGTTTGTGCTGTCGTAAAGAATATAATCACATTGGGGAGAGATGGCAAAGGAGAGAGTTAGAGAGATAGAGTTGGAGATGGATAGAGATAAAGAGATAAATAGAAATAAATAGGGAGTTAGTGATAGAGAGGGATAGAAAATGAGAGAGAGATAGAGAAATAAAGCGATAAAGAGATAGAGAGTCAGTGAGAGAGAAGTAGAGATAGAGATAGCGAGGAACAATAGAGATCTATCTAGGGAGAGATTAGGAGAGATTCAGAGAGAGTTAGAGATAAAGTTGGAGATAGAGAAAGAGATTGAGAGACAGATAGAGAGAGATACAGAGATAGAGATTAAGATTGAGAGATAAAGAAAGAGATGGAGAGATAGGATTTAAAGAGATACAGAGATAGAGATAAAGATAGAGAGAGAGGAAAATAGATAGAGGTAGAGAGAGAAAGAAATAGATGGAGAGATAGTGATAGAGATAGAAACAGAGAGAGGGAGAGATAGAGAATGTGGGAAATAGAGGCAGAGAGTAATACAGATATAGATAAATATAGAGAAATAGAGAGCTAGAAATAGAGATATAGGTAGAGAAATATAGTGACAGATAGATGCAGATACATGACAGAGAGAAACAGATAAAAATAGAGCACGATGGAATAATAAAGATAGAGATAGAGAGAGGGAGACAGACAGGAAGAGATTTAGATATATAGAGATTTAGAGATAAATAGAGAGAGAGTGAAAGACAGATAAAGATAGGGAGATATAGAGTGAGATATAGATAGAGATAGCTCGAGAGAGATAGAAAGAGATAGAGATAGAGAAATGGATAGAGATGGAGACAGAGGAGATAAAGACTGAAAGATATATAAATAGAGAGAGAAATAGATAGAGATAGAGAGTTATAGAGGCAGAGATAGAAATAGAAATGGTGAGAGAGATAGAGGTGGAGAGAAATTAGAGATAGATAAAGTTACAGCGACAGATAGAGAGCTAGAGATGGAGGTGCAGATAGATAGAGCAATTGATGAGCAGCAGAGAGAGGGGGAGGCAGGAGAGAGGGGTACGGGAGAGAGGGGACGGGAGAGAGGGGTGCAGGAAAGAGGGGAGCGGGAGAGAGGGGGGGCGGGAGAGAGGGGTGCAGGAGAGAGGGGTGCAGGAGAAATGGGATGGGAGAGAGGGGCGCAGGAGAGAGGGGGATGTGAGAGAGGGGGACGGGAGAGAGGGGGTTGGGAGAGAGGGGGACGGGAGAGAGGGGGTTGGGAGAGAGAGGGTGGGAGAATGGGGATGGAGAGAGGGGGAGCGGGAGGGAGGTGGTGGGAGAGAGGGGGACGGGATGGAGGGGGTGGGAGAGAGGGAGCGGGAGAGAGGGGGGCGGGAGAGAGGGGGGGGCTGGAGAGAGGGGGACGGGAGAGTGGCGGGGCGGGAGAAGGAGTGATGGATGTTATATATGCAAGCACTCTAGTAATGACTCCACGAGGTAAGGTATTGTACTTGAACTGTTGTGATCTTAGTCCATTTATTGTAGCTCCCTGACTGAGGACACAATGAAGTGAGCTTTCTTTTATACTTGGTTACCTGCAGTGTGCAGGTGATCCTTAGGTCTCCACCTGTAGCACCCTCTGGTGGTACAGGTATGGTGTATATAGTGTGAAGATACATTCAGTGGTCGAATGTTACAGTACATACATTATGCATACACAACATCACTCCCCCCCAAGTCTTGTGCCACAGACTTTTGCACTGGGTGCTCAGGCCCTCGACTTGAGTGCCCAAAGCCCTTGCACTTTGTCTATGCTTGGGAATGGCTCTCTCCCTGTAGACCCCTAAGTCATATTGCCAGGACATTGGGAAATGGTCAGCAGTGGACGGTTGGAGGTTATGGAGGGTTGGGGTGGGTTCTGGGTGTGATCCATGTGTGTCCATGGCTACGTACATCCATTCCCCCGCCCCCCCACATACATAGATCATGTGTGGCTCGACATCTGCATTAGCGTACATGTACAGAGAATGACTGATAAGATTAGTTATATCACTGTTTTTGAGTTCAGCAGTGGTGGAACAAGTCCATATTAGAGGTAAGGTACATATGTGGTATTACAGTTCTTGCCCCTGGGGTATGGGTGCAGGTGGGTGAGGACGCTCATTCTGCAGCAACCGGACTGTGCCCCCTTGCCAGCTGGGTGGGCTCGGATCGCTCACCTGGCTGAGCCTCAGGCCCTTTGCCGTTGCCCAGTGGTGGACAGAGCCACCAGAATGTGTGGTCTCACTGTCCTCCTTTGAGGGCTGCAGGATCTCCCTGCTGCCCTTCAATAGTGGTGGGATTCTGGTCATCGCAGGTCCCATCGGGAGGGCCAGAGGGTGCTGGCCTCCTGCTCCTGGTGCTGGCCCTGGTGGCCGGAGGGGTAGGGCCGATCTGGGGCAGGGTGCCAGTGGTGGTGTCTGTGCCGTTCATTGATCGCTGGCCCTGCAGTGGATACAAAGAGTCAACTGTCCCTTTAATTGTGCTGGGTTGCCGGTCTCCTTTAAAAGGGCCTTGCAATCTTTACCCCGGTTCGCTGTTCGGCATCACGTGTTGCTCCCTCAACACTGCCACTCATGGTCTGGTCGTGGCCATCTTGATTTCAGCCGCTTCACCTCGTGGTGCGGGTACCATCTTCTTTCTCTCTACAAGGTAGGCTGTGGTGATACTTTTCTCCCCAGGTTCTGCCATTGAAGTCGGGAATTTACCTTCTGCGCCGACCTTCTTCCCTCGGAGTCCTGCCACTTGAGCCCGGAAGGTGAGGTCTGGTCGTTTGGGTTGGATCATCCCGCCGTTGAGTTGTGCGGTCTGTGTCGTCACCACGCAGTCGAGTCGGACAGTAGGATCTTCAGGTGCTGTGATGGATCCAAATTTGGAGCCGCGTAGGACGTCGATTGCCTGGGCCTGGAGGCTTTCCTCTTGGAATCATCCTCTTGAAAGTCGAAATCAAGAATGCCTGGCTCACTTTGATTGCCTTCTGCAGAGTGACCATGGTGTCCGCAGAGAGCAGCCTGTGGAGGAGGCCCTCGTGGCCAATTCCAATAACAAAGATGTCCCTTAGTGCTTCGGTGAGGTAGTCATCAAAATTACACGGTGCAGCCAATCGTCTCAGGTCTGCAGCATATTTTGCAATTTCTTGGCCTTCGGGCCGCCAGTGGGTGTAGAACCGGTGTCTGGCTTGAGGATGCTTTCTTTAGGTTTGAGCTGTTCCTGTATTATTGTTACGAGCTCCACGTACATTTTGGTTGTCATCTTCACTGGGGCTAGCAGGTCCCTGACGAGGTCATGGACAGTAGGCCCACAACTGTTGAACAGGATTGCTCTGCGTTTATTAGCCAGTGAGGTCAGTGTGTCTCCAGCCAGGTCATTCGCGATGAAGAAGTGTTCAAGCCTTTCCACAAAGGCACCCCAATCTTCCCCATCAGCGAATTTTGAAAGTTGCCAAGGTTAGCCATGTTGCGCTTGGAAATTCATAATCTCGTCACCAGTTATATATGCAAGCACTCTTGTAATGACTCCACGAGGTAAGGTATTGTACTTGACCTGTTGTGACCTTAGTCCATTTATTGTAGCTCCCTGAATGAGGACACAATGAGGTGAGCTTCCTTTTATACTTGGTTACCTGCAGTGTGCAGGTGACCCTTGGTCTCCACCAGTAGCACCCTCTGGTGGTACAGGTATGGTGTACACAGTGTGAAGATACATTCAGTGGTCTAGTGTTACAGTGCATACATTATACATACGCAACAGCGGAGAGGGGCGGGTGGTGCGGGAGGGGGGGGGTCAGGAGAGAGGGGAGCGGGAGCGAAGGGGGTCGGGAAAGAGGGGAGCGGGAGAGAAGGGGGTTGGGAGAGAGGGGGACAGGAGAGAGGGGGTGGGAGAGAGGGGGAGCGGGAGGGAGGTGGTGGACAGGAGAGAGGGGGACGGGAGAGAGGGGGACGGGAGAGAGGGGGACGGGAGAGAGGGGGACGGGAGAGAGGGGGACAGGAGAGAGGGGAGCGGGAGGGAGGTGGTGGGAGAGAGGGGAACGGAAGAGAGGGAGCGGGAGGGAGGCGTGGGAGAGAGGGGGGTGGGAGAGAGGGAGGGTGGGATCGAGGGAGCGGGAGAGAGGGGGACGGGAGAGAGGGGGACGGGAGGGGGCGGGAGAGGGGGACAGGAGAGAGTGGGGGTGGGAGAGAGGGGGACGGGAGAGAGGGGGGGCAGGAGAAGGAGTGATGGATGTTATATATGCAAGCACTCTAGTAATGACTCCACGAGGTAAGGTATTGTACTTGAACTGTTGTGACCTTAGTCCATTTATTGTAGCTCCCTGAATGAGGACACAATGAGGTGAGCTTCCTTTTATACTTGGTTACCTGCAGTGTGCAGGTGACCCTTGGTCTCCACCAGTAGCACCCTCTGGTGGTACAGGTATGGTGTACACAGTGTGAAGATACATTCAGTGGTCTAGTGTTACAGTGCATACATTATACATACGCAACAGCGGAGAGGGGCGGGTGGTGCGGGAGAGAGGGGGGGGTCAGGAGAGAGGGGAGCGGGAGAGAAGGGGGTCGGGAAAGAGGGGAGCGGGAGAGAGGGGGGTCGGGAGACAGGGGGTGGGAGAGAGGGAGCGGGAAAGAGGGGGGGCGGGAGGGAGGGGAGCGAGAGGGATGTGGTGGGAGAGAGGGGAACGGGAGAGCGGGGGTGGGAGAGAGGGAGCGGGAGAGAGGGGGGCGGGAGGGAGGTGTGGGAGAGAGGGGGGGTGGGAGAGAGGGAGCGGGAGAGACGGGGGTGGGAGAGAGGGGGACGGGAGAGACTGGGACGGGAGAAAGTGGGACAGCGGGAGGGAGGGGGGGTGGGAGAGAGGGGGTTGGTGGGAGAGAGGGGAGTGTAGGAGAGAGGGGGTGGGTGAGAGTGGGTGGGAGAGAGGGGCAGCGGGAGGGAGGGGGGAGGTGATAGAGAGGGGAGTGTAGGAGAGAGGGGGTGGGAGAGAGGGGGTGCGGGAGGGAGGGGGTGGGAGAGAAGGGGACGGGAGAGGGGCTGTCGGAAAAGAGGTGTAAGGAAATCTCTGAAACTCAATTAAATGATTCCTCGTGGTTCAGGCTCGAGAGTTTTGTCCAAATGCAAGTTTAATATGATAACGATTATACAATAGATTCATACAATCTGGTTTGCAGCTGACCCGAGGTGATTAACCTTGGCCTGCGCACAATGTTGGACTTCCGACCATCCCGTGATCTCTCTCCACAAGAAGGCTGCTACTTTCAGCCATCCTTAAAGTCCCTTCCCACTTAATGTGAGTCATATCACATGATGCCCAGAATGTAGATTGAAGCAAAGCGTACCAAACCTCTTTAACTGTCTAACTGTAAATCAGTTGAACCAGCTATTCTGCGTCAACACTATAACAGGATGACCGAGGCAATATCAGACAGATAATGTGATACTGCTCGGGGGCCTCCATTGTCCCGGCCAATTCTTGAAACATAGAAACATAGAAAATAGGTGCAGGAGTAGGCAATTCGGCCCTTCGAGCCTGCACCGCTATTCAATGAGTTCATGGCTGAACATGCAACTTCAGTACCCCATTCTTGCTTTCTCGCCATACCCCTTGATCCCCCTAGTAGTAAGGACTACATCTAACTCCTTTTTGAATATATTTAGTGAATTGGCCTCAACAACTTTCTGTGGTAGAGAATTCCACAGGTTCACCACTCGAGGTGAACAAGTTTCTCCTCATCTCGGTCCTAAATGGCTTACCCCTTATCCTTAGAACTAGCACCTCACATGGAATTTAATCAACCTGTCCACTATTCTGCTCCCCATTGTTCCAATCACTCTCCAATATTAGGATATCCTAATGGCCCAGAGATATGATGCTTACACAAAGCAAATTTGACCAAGAGGGGAGCAGGAGAGAGGAGGGAGCAGGAGAGAGGAGGGAGCAGGAGAGAGAGGGGCGGAGAGAGGGAGCAGAGAGAGGGGGCAGCAGAGAGAGAGAGCAGGAGAGAGAGCAGAGAGAGGGGAGCAGGAGAGAGGGGGGAGCAAAGAGAGGGAGCAGAGAGAGGGGAGCAGGAGAGAGGGAACAGAGAGAGGGAGCAGGAGAGAGGGAGAAGAGAGAGGGAGAAGAGAGAGGGAGAAGAGAGAGGGAGAAGAGAGAGGGAGAAGGAGAGGGGGGAAGAGAGAGGGAGCAAAGAGAGGGGGGAAGAGAGAGGGAGCAAAGAGAGGGGAGCAGGAGAGAAGGGAGCAAAGAGAGGGGAGCAGGAGAGAAGGGGGCAGAGAGAGTGAGCAGGAGGGAGGGGGGCAGAGAGAGGGAACAGGAGGGAGAGGGGCAGAGAGAGGGAGCAGAGAGAGGGGAGCAAGAGAAAGGGGGACGGGAGGGAGGGGGTGGAAGAGAGGGGGACGGGAGAGAGGGGGACGGGAGAGAGGGGGGAGGGAGAGAGGGGGGACGGGAGAGAGGGGGGGACGGGAGAGAGGGGGGGACGGGAGAGAGGGGGGGACGGGAGAGAGGGGGAGACGGGAGAAGTTTCTCCTCATCTCGGTCCTAAATGGCTTACCACTTATCCTTAGAACTAGCATCTCACATGGAATTTAATCAACCTGTCCGCTATTCTGCTCCCCATTGTTCCAACCACTCTCCAATATTAGGATATCCTAATGGCCCAGAGATATGATGATTGACCTTACACAAAGCAAATTCAACCAAGAGGGGAGCAGGAGAGAGGAGGGAGCAGGAGAGAGAGGGGCAGAGAGAGGGAGCATAGAAAGGGGGGAGCAGAGAGAGAGAGCAGGAGAGAGGGAGCAAGAGAGAGAGCAGAGAGAGGGGAGCAGGAGAGAGGGTGCAGGAGAGAGGGGGGAGCAGAGAGAGGGAGCAGGAGAGAGGGGGCAGGAGAGAGAGGGATCAGGAGAGCGGAGGGCAGAGAGAGGGTGCAGGAGAGAGGGAGCAGAGAGAGGGGGGAGCAGAGGAGAGGGAGCAGGGGAGAGAAGGAGCAGGAGAGAGGGAGTAGAGAGAGGGGGGGGCAGAGAGAGGGAGCAGGGGAGAGGGAGCAGAGAGGGGGGGGGAGCAGAGAGAGGGAGCAGAGAGAGGGGGGAGCAGAGAGAGGGAGCAGGAGAGAGGGAGTAGAGAGAGGGGGAGCAGAGAGAGGGAGCAGGGAAGAGGGAGCAGGAGAGAGGGAGCAGGAGAGAGGGAGCAGGAGAGAGGGAGCAGGAGAGAGGGAGCAGGAGAGAGGGAGCAGGAGAGAGGGAGTAGAGAGAGAGGGGGCAGAGAGAGGGAGCAGGGGAGAGGGGGGAGCAGGAGAGTGGGAGCAGAGGGAGGGAGCAGGGGAGAAGGAGCAGGAGAAAGGGGAGCAGACAGCGAGAGGGTGGATGCAGAGGGGCCACTGCAGTTGAGGAATGTAAATTCAGTTAAATTCAGCAACTCACCAGGGCTTCTTCAGCAGCACCTCCCAAACCTGCGACCTCTATCCTTAGAAGGACAAGGGCAGCAGGTTCAGGGGAACACCACCTGCAAGTTCCCCTCCATGTTACACACCGACCTGACTTGGAAATATATCACCGTTCCCTCATCGTCGCCGGGTCAAAATCCTGGAACTCCCTCCGTAACAGCACTGTGGGAGCACCTTCACCACATGGACTGCAGCGGTTCAAGAAGGTGGCTCAAGAGCAATTAGGGACGGGCAATAAATGCCAGCCTTGCCAGCGACACCCACATCCCATGAGCAATTAAAAAAAAATTAAACAAATCTGGAATAATTTGAAGAAAGCTTGTATCAGTAATGGTGGCCATGAAACTACCGGATTGGTGTAAAAACCCAAATAGTTCACTAATGTCCTTGCCTGGTCCGACCTATATGTGACTTCAGACCCACAGCAATGTGCTTGACTCTGACCTGCCCTCTGTATAGGCCTAGCAAGCCACTCAGTTGTATAAAGCAACGAGGAAAACAAAGTAAGAATGAAACCGGACGGACCACCCAGAATCGACCTCGGCACCAGCTTCAGACACGACGACGTCACACCCAGCCCCGTCGACCCAGCAAATTCCTCCTCACTAACATCTGGGGACATGTGTCATAATTGGAAGCGCTGTCCCACAGACTAGTCAAGCAACATCCTGATAGTCATACTCACAGAATCATAACTTTCAGCCAATGTCCCAGACTCCACCATCACCGTCCCTGGGTATGTCCTGTCCCACCGGCAGGACAGACCCACCCGGGGGTGGCAGCACAGTGGGATACAGTCAGGAGGGAGTGGCCCTGGGAGTCCTCAACATTAATTCCGGACCCCATGAAGTCTCATGGTATCAGGTCCAGCATGGGCAAGGAAACGTCCTGCTGATTACCACCTACCGCCCTCCTTGGAAGAAGCACTGAGAGTAGCAAGGGCACAGGATGTACTCTGGGTGGGGGACTTCAATGCCCATCACCAAGAGTGGCTCGGTAGCACCACTACTGACTGAGCTGGCTGAGTCCTGAAATACATAGCTTCAGACTAGGACTGCGGCAGGTTGTGAGAGAACCAACACAAGGGAAAAACCTACTTGACCTCGTCCTCACTAATCTACCTGTTGCAGATGCATCTGTCCATGACAGCATTAGTAGCAGTGACCATCGCACAGTTATTATGGAGATGAAGTCGCGTCTTCACACTGAGGACACCTTCCATCGTGTTGTGTGACACTGCCACTGTGCTGAACATCAGTGTCCTCGCCCAGACTAACATCCACAGCATTGAAGCACTGACCACACTCGATCAGCTTCGCTGGGCAGGCCACATAGTTCACATGCCAGACACGAGACTCCCAAAGTAATTGCTCTATGCGGAGCTCCTTCATGGCAAACGAGCCAAAGGTGGGCAGTGGAAACGTTACAAGGACACCCTCAAAGCCTCCCTAGTGAAGTGCGACATCACCACTGACACCTGGGAGACCCTGGCCGAAGACTGCCCTAGGTGGAGAAAGTGCATCCGGGAGGGCGTTGAGCTCTTCGAATCTCAACGCTGCGAGCATGAAGAGATCAGGCGCAGGTAGCGGAAGGAGCATGTGGTAAATCAGTGCTACCTCCCACTTCCTCCGACAAATATCTGTCCCACCTGTGACAGGGTCTGTGGCTCTCGTATTGGACTGTTCAGCCACCAAAGAACTCATTTATGGAGTGGAAGCAAGTCTTCCTCGATTCCGAGGGACTGCCTATGATGATGATGATCCCGGTTTGAATGGAGGTGGTATGGGGGTTGGGCAACTAACTTGCTCCCAGGAGACGGGTTGCTCATTTAAATATTTTAATGGGGCTGAGTACCTCAGAATTTATCTCTCTTCCAGTTTTAACACTGGCTGGCTGGGTTTCCCGGGCCTCAGGAAACATGACAGCTAATCATCATCATCATAGGCAGTCCCTCAAAATCGAGGAAGACTTGCTTCCACTCTAGAAGTGAGTTCTCAGGTGGCTGTACAGTCCAATACGGGAATTACAGTCTCTGAAACAGGTGGGACAGACAGTCATTGAGGGAAGGGGCGGGTGGGACTGGTTTGCCACACGCTCCTTTCACTGCCTGTGCTTGGTTTCTGCATGCTCTCGGCGACGAGACTCGAGGTGCTCAGTGCCCTCCCTGATGCTCTTCCTCCATTTAGGGCGGTCCTATGCCAGGGACTCCCAGGTGTCGGTAGGGATGTTGCACTTTATCAAGGAGGCTTTGAGGGTGGCCTTGAAACGTTTCTTCTGCCCACCTTGGGCTTACTTGTCATGTAGGAGTTCCGAGTAGAAGACTTGCTTTGGGAATCTTGTGTCAGTCATGCGAACAATGTGGCCCGCCCAACAGAGCTGGTCGAGTGTGGTCAGTGCTTCGATGCTGGGGATGCTGGCCTGGCCGAAGACGCTAACATTGGTGCATCTGTCCTCCCAGGGGATTTGCAGGATCTTGCGGAGACATCGTTGGTGGTATTTCTCCAGCAATTTGAGGTGTCTACTGTGTATGGTCCATGACTCTGAGCTATACAGGAGGGTGGGTATCACTACAGCACTGTAGACTATAAGCTTGGTGGCAGATTTGCAGGCCTAATCTTCGAACATTCTTTTCCTCAGGCGGCTGAAGACTGCACTGGTGCACTGGAGGCAGTGTTGAATCTCGTCGTCGATGTCTGCCCTCGCTGATAATAGGATCCCAAGGTATGGGAAATGGTCCACGTTGTCCAAGGCCGCACATGACCTTGACTACACATCCTCCCACCAGTATTCCAAAAGGATTCTATTCCATTCTTCCAGTTTATCATCTCCATCGCATCTGTTCTGATGATGACACCTTCCACACCAATACTTCCAATAGGTCTTCCTTTTCCCTCAACCAATGATTCCCCTCCGCCATGGCTGACAGGATCCTTGATCGTGTCCATCCCATTTTCCACACCTCTGCTATCATCCCTTCCCCTCCCCCCAGGACCATGACAGGGTTCCCCCTGTCCTCACCTTACACCCCACCAACCTCCACATTCAACGGATCATCGTTCACCATTTCCACCACCGCCAGCGTGATCCCATCACTAGACACATCTTCCCCTCCCCTCCCCTCTCAGCATTCCGAATGGACTGTTCCCTCCACGGCACCATGGTCTCTTCTTTCATCATCCCAGCCCCGACCAACAACACCTGTCCTTTTATCTCCTCCCTTCTCACCGTCTAGAGCCACAAACACTCCTTCCAGGTGAAACAGCGATTTACTTGTACTTCTTGCAATTTAGTATTCCGTATTCGCTGCTCACGATGTGGTCTCCTCTACATTGAGGAGAATGAGCGCAGATTGAGTGATTGCTTTGCGGAGCACCTCCATTCAGTCCGTAAGTGTGACCCTGAGCTTCCGGTCGCCTGTCACTTTAATTCCCTACTCCACTCACGCTCTGACCTCTCCGTCCTCGGCCTCCTGCACTGTTCCAACGAAGCTCAACGCAAGCTCGAGGAACAGCACCTCATCTCTCATTTAGGCACTTTACAACCTTTTGGACTCAACATCGAGTTCAACAATTTCAGCTAACCACTGCTCCCATTTTTCCGGAAAACAGGAGCTGGTAATGATTCTGCCATTCCCATTTACCCTCGAGACCAATCCTTTGTTTCATTACAGGTCCCATTACCATCGTCTTTCGCCCGCCACCATCATCCCCATGTCATTGAATCTCTCCTGCCTCCCACCCTATCACACCTTCCCTTTGTTCTTTCCTCCCCTCCCCCTTTCCCTGCCTCTGCACCTGCTTAAAACCTGTTCTATCTCTAACCTTTTCCAGTTCTGGTGAAAAGGACACCGAACTGAAATGTTGAGGGTAATTTTAATCCTCAAAAGTGGCTGTGTTTGGGTTGGGTGGGAAGTAAAAATGTACAAAATCTCAAACCGGAACCCAAGCGGCCTGGAACCCGCCCACTCCCGGTTTGAACGGAGGTGGTATGGGGGTTGGGCAACTAACCTGTTCCCAGGAGACGGGTTGCTCATTTAAATATTTTAATGGGGCTGAGTACCTCAGAATTTATCTCTCTTCCAACTTTAATGCTGGCTGGCTGGGTTTCCCAGGCCTCAGGAAACACGGCAGCTAATCATCATCATCATAGGCAGTCCCTCAAAATCGAGGAAGACTTGCTTCCACTCTAGAAGTGAGTTCACAGGTGGCTGTACAGTCCAATGCGGAAATTACAGTCTCTGTCACAGGTGGGACAGTTAGTTGTTGAGGGTAAGGGAGGGTGGGACTGATTTGCCGCACGCTCCTTCCGCTGCCTGCGCTTGATTTCTGCATGCTCTCGGCGACGAGACTTGAGGTGCTCGGCGCCCTCTCGGATGCACTTCCTCCACTTAGGGTGGTCTTGGGCCAGGGACTCCCAAGTGTCGGTGGGGATGTTGCACTTTATCAGGGAGGCTTTGAGGGTGTCCTTGAAATGTTCCCTCTGCCCACCTGTGGCACGCTTGCATTGTAGGAGTTCCGAGTAGAGCGCTTGCTTTGGGAGTCTTGTGTCAGGCATGCAGACCATGTGGCCCGCCCAGCGGAGCTGGTCGAGTGTGGTCAGTGCTCCAGCAGCTAAACGGAGGCACGGACAGCTGCGTGGAGAAGGTAAGTGTATCTGCAGCACTGCGTGTGGGCCAGGAGGATTGTAGTTTCCCCCGGCACCCAAACTAACCTACGTCCCTCCCCACGATCGGACACCCCCTCGTGCTCAGATTCCCCGACCTGCCTGCTCCTGGCTGTGGCCGCTACTGCAGGAAGTCGCGCTTGTCAATCAATCTGCTTTCTGGGCGGGCGATCTGCGGAAAACGAAGCACGCACACAGTGGGGTTTAAACACTCGGGAGAGAAATTCCCATTTGGGGCGCTAAAGTTTCAAACTTTAAAAAAATGTTGCTGTTGTGCTCCAGGAAGGAAGTGAAGCTCTAAATCAGGCGCTCCACTTGCTTGCTGGAGCACAATGGGCAGCAGGTGGGGCGGAGAGTGGGGCAGCACTGCTCACTGGGCCGTGCAGCGCTGTGCGTGGAAAGGCCCCCTCCCTCCCTTAAAGGGAAAGGTCTATTGCTGCAGGCTCCGCAAAATAAAAACTTACCTTCTCCCCGAGGGAAGACGTGATCCGGCCCGATCAGCCACCGTGGCGCTCAAGCAGATCGATGGCGGGCAGGAACCTGCAAAGTAACCTGCGGGAGAGAAGGTGAGTTTTGAATTTACTTACTTACCACCTCGCCGTCAAGTATCGTCCCCGAAGCGCCCAGCGGGCGATGGACGCCCGGCGATGCTGCAGGGGGCGGAAACTAAGGTCGGGTCCGGGGCGCTAAAGGGACCATGCACACGGCGCTGATGTCACCATCTCCCTGTGAAGGAGATGTTATCGTCGCGCCGGGTCGCAAATCATTTGCGCCTCGTTATCGCCTCCAGAGGCAATAACGAGGCCAATCTCTTGGTCCTAGTGTTTGGATACTGACTGGAACGCCTCCCCGCACTTGGAAATCCCGCTCCAGCAAATACAGGCTGTTCACTCTCTCCACACATGCTGCCTGACCGGCAGTGTATTCCCAAACCCAATACAACTGTAAAGCTGGTCGCCAGTCGTCTTGGGTAACCCTTGCCACTGGACCAAGGCCTAGCTCTGTCAAGCCCATGTGGTGGCTGGTATGCAACGACCACCACACGTTAAAAAAATCCACGCACAGGCATCTTCCATCCTTCACGATGTAGTTCAAGACCTGGAATATTAGGTCCTTCATTGAAACACCTGTGAACTTATATGTTATGTATGTATGTAGACTGTACCCAAATGTAAGACTTGCCACCAGGGGGCACACCTGTGGGAGACCTAAGGGTCACCTGTGCACCCTGGGGCAAACAGGAATAAAAGATGATTCACCATGCTGCTTCCTCACTCTCGAGTCTGAAATAAAGAGGTCACAACAGTTTGAGCTTGCGATATAGTCCTGTGGACTTATTCTGAACATAACAAATTGGCGACGAGTAACAGATCATGAACTTTCACGCGGTAATGGCTGCCATTAGTATTCTTGAGAGATTTGTTGAGGGTGATGATTGGGAAGCCTTCGTTGAGCGCCTCGACCAGTACTTTGTGGCCAACGAATTGGACAAGGCTGAGACGGTGGCCAAGCGCAGGGCAATTCTCCTCACCGTATGTGAGTCATCGGTATATGGCCTCCGAAAAAACTTGCTGGCACCGGTCAAAATAACAGACAAATCTTACGCAGAGCTGTGTACGCTGGCTAAGGAACACCTCAAGCCAAAAGAGAGCATTCTGATGGCTAGGTACCGCTTTTACACGCACCGTCGCTCCGAGGGCCAGAACGTGGCGAGTTTTGTCACTGACCTAGGACGCCTTGCGGGGCAGTGCGACTTTGCAGGATCCTTGGGGGAAATGTTGCGGGACTTTTTCGTGCTTGGAATTGGCCACGAGGGCATCCTTCGCAAACTGTTGTCTGCCGAATCCCTAGATCCGAGCAAGGCCATCACGATAGTCCAAGCCTTCATATACATGAGCGATAACACGAAACAGATATCTTCACAGAATCGAAACCGAACACCAGGCACAAAATAATGTTACAGGCACAGGCAGAGCCCACACAGTTGCAGAGGCCAGACCTATGCCAAGAGTGACTCAGAGTCCGCCGTGGGGTGTGAATGCGTATCAATTAGCACCATGTTGGCGCTGCGGGGGCAGCCATAGAGCTCATCAATGTCGATTCAAGCCCAATGTCGGTGCAAGGGCTGTGGAACAATGGGGCACCTCCAGTGAATGTGCAAAGGATCTGTGACTCACCATGTGGCAGAGTCAGGAGAGGATGACTGATCCAGCGAGGATCACGATGAACGACTAGAAGAGGCAACTGAACCCGAGGATAAAGAGGAAGTATATGGGATACACACCTTCACCACCAAAAGCCCTCTGATAATGTTAAAAGTTGAACTTAACGGCACTCCAGTCTCCATGGAACTAGACACGGGGGCGAGTCAATCAGTTATGAGCCAGAAGGCTTTCGAGAGGCTGTGAAGTGACAAAGCCAAGCGACCCGAGCTGATCCCGATTCAGGCAAAGCTGCGCACCTACACCAAGGAACTGATATCAGTTATTGGTAGTGCAGACATAAGAGTATTCCATGAGGGAGCAGTGCAGGATTTACCACTGTGGATTGTTTCAGGGGCCAACGCTGCTTGGCAGAAGGTGGATGGGGAAGATTCGATGGAACTGGGAAGACCTCTTCGTACCCTCTCCGGCGACCGACGTCTCGCCTTCCCAAAGGCTGAGCAAACCCTCTCTTCCAGCTAAACCAGGCATCGAAGTGCAGATCCATTTGTGGCTCCCAAGGCACAGGCCGCTCATCACGACCACGAGGAGGTAAAGTTCAACCGAGCAGTGGTACAGGCACGGTATCCACTACCTGAAGCCGACGACCCCTTCGCGACGATGGAAGAGGCTCCAGGTCGACCATGCGGAGTGGGACTCCGGCCGAAATGATCCGAATGCGTCTTCCCGACGCCAGAGGCAAAATACCTGGGGAGGAAGATCACGGCAGTGGGCATCACGGACACGGACGAGAGTGCGTCCAGACCATAGGACGAGAGGGCGTCCAGACCACGGGATGAGAAGGCGTCCAGACCATGGGACGAAGGTGTGTCCAGACCACGGGACGAGAGTGCGTCCAGACCATGGCACAAGAGGGCATCCAGACCACGGGACGAGAGAGCGCCCAGGCCACGGGATGAGAGAGTGTCCAGACCATGGGACGAGAGCACGTCCAGACCACGGAAGGTCGCTGCAACGGAACGGAAGAATATGTCGCCTACCAAGGAAGTCGACTGAGTTCGGGGAAAGGTAAAGGGGTGGCTGCGGTGAAGGCCAGGAATCACTACACTCAAATAAATTGTGTGCACCATGTAACCTGTGTGAGCGGTCTTTCGTGGCCAATGATGTACCATTGTATGGGATTGGGGGTACCTTACAACAAGCCAAAGTAGAGGGCGAACACCAACCAGTCATGTATGTATCTGACAAAGTACTTGTAACAAGTAATGTGTTATCACACGGGGTTGGGTGTGTTGTACAGCAAGCAAAAGTAGCGGGTGAACCCCAACCAGTTGTATATGTATCTAACAAAGCATTCGTAGCAAGTGAAATGTTACTGCATGGGGTCGGGAGTGTTGTGCAGCAAGCCAAAGTAACGGGCGAGCCCCAAACGATTGAATATGTATCAAATAAGTTGAACATAGCAGCAGCCTGTGTACATGGGACTAAAGAGACGTACCAAAGAGTGTCCCAATATGTGCTCGAGTCAGACAAGCTGCTCAACCCACACGCTTGGGAGAGCAGAGGCACCATTATCGATGCTTGTTTTGAGAATGTCCAACACTGTGCACTGTAACGGGCCAGGCACAGAGAGCGGCATACATGCTCTCAGTTGGCCACCGTTGCCCACCCTCAGGGTGGAAACGGCGTAGCCTGCAGACCCACTCATGGTCGTGGAAGTGCTAGAAAGCGAGGGGTCAACTGTAACGGCCCCCAGCTTAGGACCTGGACCAGTCAGGATTTCATGTCACTGCCTGCCAAAGGGGAACTGCTAGATGGGATGCAGCAACCCATCCGCCAAAAAGATGATAGACCCATCCCAACATTGCAAAGCAAGGCAGGGCGACTACACGCAGTCGGTGATCCGGGTCCCCCATACTGCGGCCCCATTAGGCCTTCCACCACTACTGAAAGTCTCAAGGCCATTGCAGCCATCCTGGGCTTGCCAGACCTCGGGGTCAGCGCCCAAGTCACTAAACCTAGCACCACATGTGCCACGGTAGACTCCCTACAGACCCGGCTATCATGGGTGTTACGCAATCACTAGACAGAATCACTCAGAACCAAGCCTTCCACATGCCATCAGCAGAGAATACACCAGAAGTGCACCCCCCTCCCCACCCACGCGACATCAGAATAAGTGCTGTAGACCATGTTCAAGGCCCCAGTCGTGCCGCTAGCCAAGGGGGGAAACGGAGTGTATGTGATGAAAACGGAATGTTTGATTGTGAAACCATGTACTGGGCTAACGAGTAAAGCAATGGGACGAGACCAAACTGCGAACGACAGATAACCAAGAACCACACTGTAAGGACCTGGCCCCCAGCGACCCACCAACACAATCAACTTCACCGTCAACCACAAGGACGAACCCACCATGTCAAGACTTCAACCCAGGCGATCAACTTGCAAATAACTTGTACAATAAGACTTTCGGGGGGAGTGATGTTATGTGTGTATGTAGACCTTACCCAAATGTAAGACTTGCCTGGTCACCTGTGCACCCCGGGGCAAGCTGGTATAAAAGGTGACTCACCATGCTGCCTCCTCACTCTAGAGCCTGAAATAAAGAGACCAAGGTCACAACAGTTTGAGCTTGCGATATAGTCCTGTGGATTTATTCTGAACATAACAAATTACATAACATTATCCTTTTTTGGCGTGGAAGCAAGTCATCCTCATTTCAAGGGACTGCCCATGATGATGACAACAATGTTAGATTCAAAATCACCCCTGCTGTATTCAATTTTCAAAAGTTGCCATGCCATTAGGTTTGTGTAATTCAACTTATGAGAGGCTCCAGCAACTGATATTGTTCGAAAATCATCAACAGTTTATGGAGAGCAATTCAGATGGAGACATAGATGCCATTCCAAGGGATAACTAGACAGCGAGGTAAACGGGATGGAGCTGAATGACTGGGTATCGGGGCTAGAGCAGGGACAGCTGCTTGGGGCAGGATCGATATCGAAAGCCTGTGGGAACATGATGGAGCCAGGTGAGAGCAATTAAAGGGATTATGAAAGGGAGAACAGGAGAGTGACAACTTTTAGTGCCTTTGAAGGAGATGGTTGACAGTTTTCGGAAGACTCAGGAGAAAATGAATGAAGTAATAAGTGAGGCAACGACATCCAAGCTCAGATCGCCAGAGGGATCAGGTGCAGCAGGCACGGCTTGTTTCTGCTGTCACAAGTACAAAAGGGATCGGAAGATATTGAGAACAATCGTATCCTTTCTTTTATAACCACTGAACAACGAGATAAATGGACTGGTGATGGAGGCGATAATAGGGCACTAACAGGGCAATAACAGGGCGCTAACATGGTGCTAACAGGACGCTAACGGGGCGATAACATGGTGGTAATGGAGCGCTAACAGGGCGCTAACATGGTGCTAACGGGGCGCTAACAGGGACTAACAGGACGATAACATGGCCCTAACATGGCGCGCTAACAGGGCGATAACAGGGCACTAACAGGGTACTAACAGGGTACTAACAGGGTACTAACAGGGTACTAACAGGGCGCTAACAGGGCGCTAACAGGGCAATAACACGGCGCTAACAGGGCAATAACACGGCGCTAACACGGCGCTAACAGGGCGCTAACAGGGCGATAACGGGGCGCCAACAGCTCAGCGCCCAGGCGCAGCGTGAGTACCCGTGGCAGTGTGCCGTAGCACCACGATCTCCTGCGCCCCGGAGATCGTCACGTCATCGTGCTGTGCATCGCCCCGGACCCGGACTTCGGTTCCATCCCCAGCAGCATCGCCGGGTGACAACACCGACGGCTGCAGGAGGGGTTGATCGGGAGGACGGGCATTTGGGGAGCGCTGTTTAAAGGTGACAATGGTTGTGTCAATAACAAATGTTTCCCAATCCCTTACCTCAATTCTTCAGCATTTTCTTTGGCGGCTGTCGATCAGTTAGACGCCTCGGGGCTAACCGTCGCGGATGGTGGCTGCCGTCGGGGATCACTTCATGCAGACCCTGCAGCGATGGCCCGTCCCTTTAGGGGAGCTAAGGAGCTTCCAAGGGAAGTGATAGTGTTTGATTGCCTGGGAGTTACGCAGGCGCTGTCACAGCAGCATCCCACCCCGCGGACTGTGTTCCGGGCCACCACGTAACCGGCGATGACCTCTCAGCACTGCCCACTGACCCCTTATTGCCCCGCGAAGGATATTGCCCTGCAGCCCATGAGGCTGCCGCGAGCGAGTATCAACGCTAGCTTCGCGGGTTGTGAATCTGGCCGAGGTCCGCTTACGGGGTGGGGGCAGTGAAAGGGGAGGTGCCAGCGGCCCGCGCCGCCAGCTTACATTCTTTGCCGATTCTCGGGGCGGCACAGTTGCCTGTGTTTTTTACGTGGTCCAGCCACCATTGTGTAGCCCAGCACTCTGCCTTGGGTGCCGGGCTGGAGGGCCGGTCCCACGCTGCCCTGCTGGTCCAGCAGAGTCCATCGGAGGTCGACTCTTGCGCAACATTCAGCTGTTTCTTTGTTTTTGTTTTGATTCGGAAGTCGGTGTAAACGGCGCCGCATCACCACAGCTCTCCCTTCACTTAAAGGGGAGAGCGTCCGCGATTTTAAAACTTCGGGCCACTGGGCCACCAGGGGGTGCCAGGCTGCCTGTTGACGGCCCGGCCGAACCCGGGGACATATTTGTCAGGCCGACATGGCAATCGGCCGACAATAAAAATACATGGCGGCAGCGGCAGTGCGCCCTCCGCTTCAGGGAACCTGCACCGCCACTGCAGAAGGCCACAGCTCACCGGACCACCAGGAAAAGCAGGTTTTGGCACGGCCAGACGGGCTGAAGATTTTAGGAGGGAAAGTCACCGTTGGGGGGGGTAGATCGGTGGTGCACACGGTGATGACGCGCTTACCACGGATCGGCAGAAGTGGAGCAGTAGGGGTGGGAATCGGGGCACCGCCGGGAAACCTCGGTGGGCAATTGGGCTATCAGCGACCATTCCACAAAAAATCGCCGGCCACTGCATTTCATAACGTGGCTGTCGATTTGCGGTGATAACAGGCCTTATCGAGAGGGGCAATTTTGGTTCCTCTATCATTCCAGTCCCCTGTGCAATGCCCCCTCTCTCGCTCTCTCTCTAGTCCCCTGTATAATGCCCTCTCTCTCTCGCTCTCTCTCCCTCTCTAGTCCCTTGTATATTGCAGCGGCCTGCGTGAGAACACCAGTGGCAGTTTGGGGCAATAAAAGGAGCAGCGAGGAGGCATACTACTCCAGGGAGCAGCACGAGCTGCGACGGCAGCAAAGAGTGACGTCATCAAGATCCAGGTCGGTGATTGCAGATACAGCAGGAGCGGTGAGGTCGGGGCGAAGGAGTGGCGAGAGATTGTAGAGGGATGTGATCGCGGCCCAGGAAAGGCGTGAGTTCAGGTCCCAGAAGAGGTGATGGCACAGGGGCAGCACGGGCCAGCCCACACTGCGATATGTGTGCGCACTAAATCCGTGCAGCAGAGCTGGTCTCCAGTCGTCTTGGGTAATCCTTGCCACTGGACCAAGACCTGGCTCTGTCAAGCCCAAGTGGTGGCTGGTGTGCAACGGCCACCACATGTTAAAATAATCCACGCACAGGCATCTTCCACCCTTCAATATGTAGTTCAGGACCTGGAATATTAGGTCCTTCATTGGAACACCTGTGAACTCATCCTTTTTTGGCATGGAAGCAAGTTATCCTCGATACGAGGGACTGCCTATGATGATGATGGTATATTGTCCACTCTCTCTAGTACCCTCTATATTGCCCTCCCTCTGTATCTAGTGTAAGAATACACCATTTTCTGCTTATAAAATGGCCGAACCTACAAATTGACCAAATTCTGTGATCAGCAGACCTTGCGAAGCCCAGGAGCTATGGTGGGAGAAGTAGATATTGCTATAGAAGGTGACTTAAAGAAGCAATTACACCAGTACGTGGCGCGATTTGGCTTTGACATCCCACCTCTACCAGAACACTCAGCAGGGTTAATGAAACGCATTAAACAGGCCCAAGGCCATTATTATATCCTGGCCCAGAAACACTGTGAACTGCGTAAACAAGTGTCTTAACATCGGGGACAGTTCGTCCTAGTGGGACATCGGAATGAAAATTCATCCTTGGATACAGATTCTCTCACAAGTGTTGGTCATTGTTCAGTTGGTAATTGTGTTGTATCTTCTGATAATAGCCTGCTGTGCTAACAGAAGATGCAAGGGCATGTATTATAGACCCCCAAACAGTGGGAGGGAGATAGAGGAGCAAATATGCAGGCAAATCTCTGTGAAGTCCAAAACCCATAGGGTAGTAATAGTAGCGGATTTTAACTATCCAAATATTGATTGGGACAAAAATAGTGTGAAGGGTATAGAGCATGCAGAATTCCTAAAATGCATTTAAGAGAACTTTTTTAGTCAGTATGTAGCAAGCCCAACACGAGAGGGGGCGGTTCTCGATTTAGTTTTGCGGAATGAAGCTGGGCAGGTTGAGGGGGTATTAGTGGTGTAAAACTTGAGTTTCTCAAAATTCAAAGATTCCCCCTCTACATAAAGAAACTCTAAAGAAGGATCATTTTGGACTCGCTTAAAATGAAGTTTGGAATTTTAAAGGATGCATGGGTCTGCAAGGGAAAAGGACTGCAAAAACCAGAGGAATGTTAACCTCTGAAAAGACCAGTTTTTGGGTATTGGAGCTGTCTGGGATATTCGAACGAAAACAAATTATCTGGGGAATTGTGTAAACTCCAAAACTCTGCTCCCCAGGGGACATTAACATAGCAACAATTGATCCAGAGATAACCCGCCATAGCTCCAAGCATGAAACCCATCCAACGCATGCATAATGTTAATCACCCATCCGGCCTGCATGGAAAATCCAGGCCTAGGGAGACAACGTAAACACCGAATATAATTCGTATAATCACAACCCGAATTCAACCGCTTGACACATGCTAAAACCAGTTACCGTTAACGAGCCCGCCAAAATCCAACAAAGAAGTACCAAGCCCGCCAAAATTAAGACAAAGAATCGGGTTTGATTTGGCGCGCAGATTAGCAAGGCTCTCAAGGTATAATTGAGGCCCTGTTTTACAGTGAAGTAGCCACCTTTGCTCTGACACCAACTTCATATATTTCAGACCTGGCAGACTTCAAGATCAGCACACCAGTTTTCGTTAGCCTGGTTTCTTCAGAACATCAACCAAGACAGCATCGCAAATGACCAGGACACCAAGCACGCCGCGGCAGCAAGAGGCTCAGGAAACAACCAAGATATTACCAGCAACCAAACTGGTAATATTCAGCCACCACGACCAACAATTTCCAAACCGAAGTCAACTCAATGAAAACCCGAAGATTCGCAAGTTGTTTCCACTCTACAAGCTATCCCTGAACTACCAACAGGTAAAACATTACCTAAAAGAACTTTAAAACCCACTCCTACCAGAAGAAAGTAGGTACTCACCCCATAAATCCAATATGCGCACTACCGCATCAGCGGACACCACCCAACTGAAGACTACACAGTGAGAAGTCTTCCACGACATTCAGGGTACGGCAAGCAGAACCTACAGAGTCCAGCGAACTCCAAAATCGCGAACCACCGCTAACTGTGAATAAAAGGATTGGTGAGCATTATTCCTGTTGCCCTAAAGTTTAACCTAGTCAGATTTGGGTATTGGGAGGTGGGAGGTGTATTATCTTCTGTAACCCCTTTTGTATGTGTAATGAAGTGTTCCTTATTCTAGAGATTGGAAGTTTTGACATTGATTTTTCTTTCCAAAATAAAATCAAAGTTTCTTGCACCAAAACCAGTTGTCTGCTGCACTTTGTCACATCCCCAAATAAATCCAAAGTCTATAACCCAGGGAGTGGGAGCGATTCGAACCGCTCAGAAGGTCAGAAGTGAACCAGACCCCCGAGACTACCCCCTACAGAATGGCGACCGCGGCAGGACTTTGGTACAAATGGTGTGATGCAGAGAATACTGTTTTGGAGGAAAAAAACTAAGATGGAAAAGAGGATTTCCTCTTATGTGTATAACAAAGTCAATGTCACTAAGAAATGGGTGCTTGGTCTGTTGCGTGCTGAACGTCCGGGAAACACTGCGGCCCAGTGCACTGCAAGCAAAGACCATAAGGAATCAATAGAGAAGGCAATTTGGCTTGTCTGTCTACAGCGACAGGTCCAACTCCTAGATAAAACCATCGAGTCACTACAGGCAGAACTATGGAAATGTGCAGAAAAATCCCATGAAAGGGCTATGGCAGGAGAAAGGTTATGGGGAGAACTACGCCAGCTGAAACACGGAAAGGCGCAGCTAATGGAGAGGTTCAGGAACAGCCAGGATTACTTTCAGTGTCAGGTCACAGAGGCCAAGAATAATAAAAAGTTACTGCGGGAAGAAAATATTCGCCTTACCCTTCAAGTAAAAGAGCAGGAGGAGAGATTAAGAGAAGTACAGGTGGCTTATAAAGTAGTCAGCACTAATGGGTTTGAGTCGGGAGACCACAGTCCCTGCCAGCAACAAATCTAAAGTTTAACCCTTGCTCTGTCCAAGGCCAAAGGCATGGTATGCCTAATAAGCCCGGGTGTGGCCCGGGTAGACTTGGAAGAGAAGGAGGAAACTTCAACCACCACCAATGGCGCCGGTGTTGGTACCGGCTCGGCAGCAGGAGGGGCGAACGAGTTGCAGGACGGACAGGGATTGCGGACCACCACCACCTACGGTGCTGAGTTTCAGCTCGGGTTTGGCAGCAGGGAGAGGTGGGCGAGCCACAGCAAGAAGAGCCGGGGCCGATGTGCCCGGTCTGGCAACAAACGTTTGGCCCGTCCAACGATGGTGGGGGTCAGGGGCCCCTAGAAAGTCATTTTGTGGTTCCCCACAGTACCCAACAGCTTAGGGCTATGATAAGCCACCTGGGTAAGCTCACTCAGAAAGGAGACCCCTTGGTCCATTTTATGGAAGTGGAACAGGCAGGGGATGTTAACGGGTGCAATGATGCCGAGATAGCAAAAATGCTCCTCCTCTCACTGGATGGCAAGCTGTATCAGTCCCTCTCTGCCGAGAGCAAAAGGAGGCAGAGTACATATGCTACCATCCGGGAGGACGGTTTGGAAGTCATGGGCTGTAATGATGGGATTCCCTTCTGCCGAGTGGAGAAGACAGTGCAGCTCACAGGGGAAACCCCACAGGCTTTCGCAGACAGACTGTGGCCTGTGTACCAGGGCGCCTGTGGTGGGGCTCTCGACCGGGATAACCTAACCCAGGACGAGAGAGCCCGCTGGCTCTGAAGCCTAGTGGCAAACAGCTCACCACGGTTCAAAGCCAAGGCTGAGGCCTGGTTTGACCCGAGAGATCCCCGTGCCACCGAAGAGGTAGTGGTCAGGAAACTGATCCTAGCCCACCGGACTGGCAGAGGAATGGAAGAGCACCCACCCAAAGGATGTGTCCACGAAACCAGACCTAGTCAGGACAAGAGGGAATGGCAACAGGAAGAGGGCAACCCCTCTGATACGAAGCATACCTGTTTCGGGTGCGGGAAGAGCGGGCACTGGAGAAAGGATTGTAGGAATCCATGGAAGAGTAGCGCAGGGAAGAACTCTCCAGCCCCTGCCCAAAAGACCAAGACCGGGAAACCAGTCTCTCCCCACACGTTCGACACATCCGAGACTGCGCTCCGAACAATGCTAGATGGCCCTGGGAGGGTAGCCGCCGCCACTGGTACCGTAATCTCATCTGCCCCACCCCAGCCAGGACAGTGACTAGAATAGGCACAGCCTGTTCCCCTGTGTTCCCTCGAGTACGATGCATGGGGGAGACCGACCGTACAGATGGAGGTGGAAAAGGTGAAGGGGACTTATCTGCTGGATACCGGTGCATCAAGCACCCTCGTCTATGCAGCTAACCCCGCCACCTCACCCCTGTCTAACGGGGTCCCATACAGCTTAGTGGGTTTCACAGGCACCGAGCAGGCTGGCTCATTCTCCGTTCCATTATTCATTTAAGAACACTCCACACCAGGTGGACTTGTGTCCTAACGAAGTGGGAGCAGGAAGGGAAGGAGATCCTGGGGGCCGATTTTATTCTAGGTCACGTGGATTTAAGAAACCACTGTCTTTGGGAGGCAGTATGTACGGGACAGGAGTGTGAGGTGGTGGCTATCTCAGAAAAACAGGGCAACGGGACGGTGTATACCATGAAGCCGAAGGAAAGTTACGACCTCGAATCGCTGGTCAGTAACACTCCGATGGAATACCAAGAGTATGTGAGGACACACTTGCAGCTTTTGCCACTCACAAGCACGACTGTGGAAGGATAAATTTCCCCAGGGAGGCGGAGGCAGACATGGAAACAGTCTTGGTACTCTGGTTAAACACGGGGTATTGAGACCAATAGCCACCCATGTGAACTCTCCGTTGTGGCCGGTTAGGAAACCGGACAACTCCTGGAGAGCCACAATGGACTATCGAGTACTCAACCGTAACATCCCCAACTGTGCACCCATGGTCGCTGCCGTCGCTGACCTCAATGGAAGTATCCCAGCCTCCGCGACCACCTTCACGGTGCTGGATATTTCCAACGGGTTTTGGTCCATCTCTTTACGAAGAGAAGACCAATACAAGTTTGCTTTTACCTTTAAAGGACAGCAATACACTTGGAACTGTCTCCCTCAGGGCTTCCACAACAGCCCTAGCATTTTTCACCAATGTATGGCCTAATGTTTAAAGAGCTTCAGCAGACCCCAGCAGTTAGTACAGTATGTGAACGAACTGCTCCTATTCACCGATGAGGGGGAGGAGCATGGCCCACTGTTAGCTGAGTTGCTGGATGCTGAAGGAAGAAGGGTTTAAAGGCAATCCCAAGGAGGCACAGATCGGCCAGAAGGAAGTAAATTTCCTGGGACTGACTGTGCGAGCTGGGGAAAGAGCCATTGACAAAGCTAGAAGGGAAGCAGTGCAGAAATAACAGGAGTAAGATCTTTTCTAGGGCTAACCGGATATTGCAGAGACTTCATTGAGGATTATGCAGCCACAGAGGCCCTCTGCTCCGACTTCTACACAAGGGAGTGGAGTGGGATTGGGACAAAGATTGCGAGGCAGCATTTATCCAACTCAAGAAAGACCTGCAGACCGCGCCGGCTTTAGGGGCTATTGATGGGGGAAGGAGTTTTCCTGGAGGTAGCAGCCAGTGGGGACAGTCTGAATGCAGTATTGCTCCAGGAGCAGCATAGCCGGCTGAGACCAGTGGTCTACTCCTCCAGGATACTCACCGACGTGGAGAAGGGATACTCCAACTGTGAGAGGCACCTCCTAGCCACTCACTGAGCTGTGAAAAGATCATTAAACTTCACAGGGAGGGTCCCCTATCACACTCTTTACCCATCACACGCCCACCCAGATGCTCCTGGATAGAAGGATCAAGGACGGGACAGTGAGCAGTGCCTGCATTGCTCGCTGGACCCTGCTCCTCTCCCAGATGGACCTAAGGGTAAAAGGTCTCTGCGAGCCGAGGCTCGCAGCCAACATGATCTATCCAGGGACAGCCCACCGGTGTTCCGTAGAAGGGGTATGGGAAATTAACATAGGCTTTCGGGCCGGGTTACACCCCACAGGCTGAGAAATCTATGTAGACGATTCAAGCATGGTATCTGCAAGTGAATGGCTCACAGCCTGTGGAGTTTAGAGACATTTAGAGACCGCATGGATGAACTACAACAATTGTACATTCCTGTCTGGCATAAAAATAAAAAAGGGAAGGTGGCTCAACCGTGGCTATCAAGGGAAATCAGGGATAGTATTAAAGCCAAGGAAGTGGCATACAAATTGGCCAGAAATAGCAGCGAACCTGGGGACTGGGAGAAATTTAGAACTCAGCAGAGGAGGACAAAGGGTTTGATTAGGGCAGGGAAAATGGAGTATGAGAAGAAGCTTGCAGGGAACATTAAGACGGATTGCAAAACTTTCTATAGATATGTAAAGAGAAAAAGGTTAGTAAAGACAAACGTAGGTCCCCTGCAGTCAGAATCAGGGGAAGTCATAACGGGGAACAAAGAAATGGCGGACCAATTGAACAAGTACTTTGGTTCGGTATTCACAAAGGAGGACACAAACAACCTTCCGGTTATAAAAGGGGTCGGGGGGTCTAGTAAGGAGGAGGAACTGAGGGAAATCCTTATTAGCCGGGAAATTGTGTTGGGGAAATTGATGGGATTGAAGGCCGAAAAATCCCCAGGGCCTGATGGACTGCATCCCAGAGTACTTAAGGAGGTGGCCTTGGAAATAGTGGATGCATTGACAGTCATTTTCCAACATTCCATTGACTCTGGGTCAGTTCCTATAGAGTGGAGGGTAGCCAATGTAACCCCACTTTATAAAAAAGGAGGGAGAGAGAAAACGGAATTATAGACCGGTCAGCCTGACATCGGTAGTGGGTAAAATGATGGAATCAATTATTAAGGATGTCATAGCAGTGCATTTGGAAAGAGGTGACATGATAGGTCCAAGTCAGCATGGATTTGTGAAAGGGAAATCATGCTTGACAAATCTTCTGGAATTTTTTGAGGATGTTTCCAGTAGAGTGGATAAGGGAGAACCAGTTGATGTGGTATATTTGGACTTTCAGAAGGCGTTCGACAAGGTCCCACACAAGAGATTGATGTGCAAAGTTAGAGCACATGGGATTGGGGGTAGTGTACTGACATGGATTGAGAACTGGTTGTCAGACAGGAAGCAAAGAGTAGGAGTAAATGGGTACTTTTCAGAATGGCAGGCAGTGACTAGTGGGGTACCGCAAGGTTCTGTGCTGGGGCCCCAGCTGTTTACACTGTACATTAATGATTTAGATGAGGGGATTAAATGTAGTATCTCCAAATTTGCGGATGACACTAAGTTGGGTGGCAGTGTGAGCTGCGAGGAGGATGCTGTGAGGCTGCAGAGCGACTTGGATAGGTTAGGTGAGTGGGCAAATGCATGGCAGATGAAGTATAATGTGGATAAATGTGAGGTTATCCACTTTGGTGGTAAAAACAGAGAGACAGACTATTATCTGAATGGTGACAGATTAGGAAAAGGGGAGGTGCAAAGAGACCTGGGTGTCATGGTACATCAGTCATTGAAGGTTGGCATGCAGGTGCAGCAGGCGGTTAAGAAAGCAAATGGCATGTTGGCCTTCATAGCAAGGGGATTTGAGTACAGGGGCAGGGAGGTGTTGCTACAGTTGTACAGGGCATTGGTGAGGCCACACCTGGAGTATTGTGTACAGTTTTGGTCTCCTAACCTGAGGAAGGACATTCTTGCTATTGAGGGAGTGCAGCGAAGGTTCACCAGACTGATTCCCGGGATGGCGGGACTGACCTATCAAGAAAGACTGGATCAACTGGGCTTGTATTCACTGGAGTTCAGAAGAATGAGAGGGGACCTCATAGAAACATTTAAAATTCTGACGGGGTTAGACAGGTTAGATGCAGGAAGAATGTTCCCAATGTTGGGGAAGTCCAGAACCAGAGGTCACAGTCTAAGGATAAGGGGTAAGCCATTTAGGACCGAGATGCGGAGGAACTTCTTCACCCAGAGAGTGGTGAACCTGTGGAATTCTCTACCACAGAAAGTTGTTGAGGCCAATTCACTAAATATATTCAAAAAGGAGTTAGATGAGGTCCTTGCTACTAGGGGGATCAAGGGGTATGGCGAGAAAGCAGGAATGGGGTACTGAAGTTGAATGTTCAGCCATGAACTCATTGAATGGCGGTGCAGGCTAGAAGGGCCGAATGGCCTACTCCTGCACCTATTTTCTATGTTTCTATGTTTATGACCCGGAGACAGGCATTGCCCTGGCGATTAAACACCCCAGTGCCATGAGTGCCCAGCATGCTGAACTGTTGGCGGTGGTGTACGTGGTCACACACCCCAAGGAATTCCCTCCCCCGTACACGATTTGCTCGGACAGCATGTTCACATGCAATTCGTGTATGGAATACCTGGCTATCTGGTCCCGTTGCGGATACACATCTGCAGACGGGAGACCCCTGGCGATTAAGCTTTTACTGGAAAAGATCATGGCCGCCGTAGAGGAGGAAGGGAAGGTCTATATACACAAAATGAAGATGCAGTCAACCACTGAACCCCGTAGCGAGGAAAACCAGCAGACTGACATGTTGGCCAAGCAAGGTGCTCGCACGGGCAAGCTCTGGGATCTGTACAATCCAGGCCCCATGGCAGCGGTTAGGAGCAGGATTGGGACAGCAGGGAGGGCAGGGGTAGCATTGCCCCCGGACCTGAAAACGGTTCAGACCCAAGACCCCATCCTCAAAACTGTCCTGAACATGTTAGCTAAAGGGGAAAAGATAGATGGCCCGTACGGCACCGCAGCAATTACCATTAAAGAAGGCACGCTGTTCAGGGGGAGCAGTGGGTGGTACCGCAACAACACCGGAGAGAATTACTCCAGCTGGCCCACAAGTGTTCAGGAGCAGGACACCCTGGACCTGAAACCACCTGGTAACGGGTGGAACAGGCAGGTTGGTGGCTGGAACTCAGGGAAGATGTCCGCGTGTTCTGCACCGGCTGTCTGATGTGGGCGGCCAAAAACCCTGACCCCCCCAGAAAAGGAAGGTGTCGATGGGACATATCAGGAGGGTAGAGGGACCCTGGCAGTCGATCCAGATCGACTACATCGGGCCCCTACCCACTGCCCAGGGAGGCTACAAGTACTGCCTTGTATTGGTGGATGTGTTCATTAAGTGGGTGGAAGCCTTCCCATGCCATACAGCTACTGCATTGGGAACAGCTCGGATCCTGGTCAGGAAAGTGTTCTCCTGATGGGGACTACCCCAGTATGTGAAGTCCGACCAAGGGAGTCACTTCACCGGGCAGGTGATGCAGGAGACCCCTAAGGTGCTCGACATCAAGGGGAAATGGCATGTCGCCCACAACCCGCGGTATTCCGGGCCTGTGGAGTGTTTAATCCGCACTATTAAAGAAAGAGACGGAGGACTCACCCAAGAAGTGGGTGGAGGTCTTGCCACTGGTCCTCATGGGGATCCGGGCCAGCCAGTCAAAGAGCATAGGGTACTCCTCGTACAAGCTCATGACCGGCAGAGCCATGCAAACCCCCACCCATGTACTAGCCCACGGTGCTCACAGAAGGGCAGCTCAGGGAAGCGAGCCGGGACAGCTTTGTCAGGAATCTGTTTGAACACCAGTTAGATTTTGGCAACATAGACAAAGCAGATTTATACACCCTATACGCTGGGAACACTATGGGCACAGGGAGACAAAGAAGGGGAACCTGGAACAACATTTTTACTGCATATAATACAGGATCCTTTGTGATAAATAGTATGGACGATATAGAACTGCAAACGCAAATAAATGGTCTAAAGAACCGACTAAGAAAGATCCTAAAAGAGGAAAACACAGTGGTGGGCTCAAAGATACACGAGGACCAGGCCATGACGGTCCATTTAAAGGAGATTATTGCTGAGCTGGAAAGGCATGCACAAACAGTGAATTCACTCCTACGGGAGGATAGGAATGCTCCAGAGCAGGCTGCACAGAATGAGGTGTGTGTGCTGCACGGGGCATGGTTGTTGGGTGAGGGCCGCAACAACCCAGAGGATTTAAAACAAGGTTTAGTCCCCTTCTGGATCAGCAACAAGCACCTCGCAGCCCTCCACCCGTATAGTAATTCACTAAGCCTGTGTCAGCTCCATCTAGCTTCTGAAGCCTACCCTGTCCCAGTGGATTGCGGACGTTCCAATCACACCATCATGGGGATAGTACTAAGGATGCCGATCATGGGTGGGACAGCCTGACCCACACTGGTATACAGGGTGGAGAACATTGGAGTCATTCAAGGAGGGGCGCATGTTTGTTTCACAGTGGTCCCATCTTATGTCAGAAAGTGGGAGCATGCTATGACAGGTACTGACCTCTCCGGGTGCCAGAGTCGGGGTGCACACATAATACAATGTCCCCAGCATTTGATTGCCTATTCTAAACCACAGTGTGGGTTTAAAGCTGCTGGCGCACAGCTTATCAACTGTACCATGGAGGTAATGGCACAGGACCATGTTCCTCCACAGGTAACATACATAGGGGGTGGGACATCGTGTGTCACCAACAGTGCACCCCACTACCAGCATGGACAACACTTTTAGTGTCCGGTGAGTGACAGCAGTTTCTGTTTTAAACCCGAGGCGGAAGTTCAAGTGGCCCAGGAACAGATTGTCTCCATTCCCGAACCCTCCATTGTTCACCTCACTGTGAGAGAAAACATCACAAACCTGCAGGATTATGTTGTACATTTTAGCTACGACATCCCCCCTCTACCCGAACATCTTACCATTCTACTGGAAGCTGTAATAATCTCACAGAAACATTTCTACACTCTAGAACAAAAAACAATTGAGATAGGGAGGAAAATTCTGGAGATCAGAATTCCACCGTGGTGGGACATTTTCAGAAACATAGAAGTCCCAGCCGGGGTCAAAATAGCTTCCCATGTTTTATTTGTCTGTCAACTCGCAATTATCCTCTACTTGTGGTGTATTACCTGCCGAGTGAGAGGCAGAGGCCGGCAATCCCGGCACCAAAGGGTGCTGTACACTCCCTGGCTAAATTTGGGGATTGCACAGGGAGGAGCAGTACCATGTTATAATGCCGGATTTTGTTTTGTGATTTTTACCTGCTATAAAACCGCAGAGGTCAAGTGTTGTAAGAGTTTTTTTTTGCTCATGTGTTTTGACTGTGTATCTTTTTTTCAGTAAAACCGGAGAAATAGAAACATACATAGAAAATAGGTGCAGGAGTAGGCCATTCGGCCCTTCGAGCCTGCACCACCATTCAATATGATCATGGCTGATCACTACCTCAGTACCCCTTTCCTGCTTTCTCTCCAAATCCCTTGATCCCTTTAGCCGCAAGGGCCATATCTAACTCCCTCTTGAATATATCCAATGAACTGGTATCAACAACTCTCTGCAGCAGGGAATTCCACAGGTTAACAACTCTGAGTGAAGAAGTTTCTCCTCATCTCAGTCCTAAATGGCCTACCCCTTATCCTAAGACTGTGTCCCCTGGTTCTGGACTTCCCCATCTTTGGGAACATTCTTCCCACATCTAACCTGTCCAGAATTCCTGTCAGAATCTTAAGTTTCTATGAGATCCCCTCTCATCCTTCTAAACTCCAGTTGATCCAGTCTCTCCTCATATGTAAGTCCAGCCATCCCAGGAATCAGTCTGGTGAATCTTCGCTGTACTCCCTCAATAGCAAGAACGTCCTTCCTCAGATTAGGAGACCAAAACTGAACACAATATTCCAGGTGAGGCCTCACTAAGGCCCTGTACAACTGCAGTAAGACCTCCCTGCTCCTATACTCAAATCCCCGAGCTATGAAGGCCAACATACCATTTGCCTTCTTCACCGCCTGCTGTACCTGCATGCCAACTTTCAATGACTGTGAACCATGACACCCAGGTCTCGTAGCACCTCCCCTTTTCTTAATCTGCCGCCATTCAGATAATATTCTGTCTTCATGTTATTGCCCCCAAACCGGATAATCTCACATTTATCCACATTATACTGCATCTGCTATGCATTTGCCCACTCATCTAACCTGTCCAAGTCACCATGCAGCCTCTTAGCGCCCTCCTCACAGCTCACATCGCCACCCAGTTTAGTATCATCTGCAAACTTGGAGATATTACATTCGATTCCTTCATCTAAATCATTAATGTATATTGTAAAGAGCTGGGGTCCCAGCACTGAGCTCTGCGGCACTCCACTAGTCACTGCCTGCCATTCTGAAAAGGACCTGTTTATCCCGACTCTCTGCTTCCTGTCTACCAACCAGTTCTCGATCCACGTCAGTACATTCCGCCCAATACCATGTGCTTTGATTTTGCACACCAATCTCTTGAGTGGGACCTTGTCAAAAGCCTTTTGAAAGTCCAAATACACCTTCTCCCTTGTCCACTCTACTAGTTACATCCTCAAAAAATTCCAGAAGATTTGTCAAGCATGATTTCCCTTTCATAAAGCCATGCTGACTTGGACCGATCCTGTCACTGCTTTCCAAATGCGTTGCTATTTCATCCTTAATAATTGATTCCAACATTTTCCCCACTACTGATGTCAGGCTAACTGGTCTATAATGACCCGTTTTCTCTCTCCCTCCCTTTTTTAAAAGTGGTGTAACATTAGCTACCCTCCAGTCCATAGGAACTGATCCAGAGTCGATAGACCGTTGGAAAATGATCACCAATGCATCCACTATTTCTAGGGCCACTTCCTTAAGTACTCTGGGATGCAGACTATCAGGCCCCGGGAATTTATCGGCCTTCAATCCCATCAACTTCCCTAACACAATTTCCCGCCTAATAAGGATATCCTTCAGTTCCTCCTTCTCACTAGACCCTTGGTCCCCTCGTACTTAAGGAAGGTTATTTGAGTCTTCCTTCGTGAAGACAGAACCAAAGTATTTGTTCAATTGCTCTGCCATTTCTTTCACCTGAATCCGACTGCAAGGGACCTACATTTTCTTCACTAATCTTTTTCTCTTCACATATCTATAGAAGTTTTTGCAGTCAGTTTTTATGTTCCCGGCAAGCTTGCTCTCAGACTCTATTTTCCCCCTCTTAATTAAACCCTTTGTCCTCCTCTGCTGAATTCTAAATTTCTCCCAGTCCTCAGGTTTGCTGCTTTTTCTGGCCAATTTATATGCCTCTTCCTGGGATTTAACAGTATCCTTAATTTCCCTTGTCAGCCATGGTTGAGCCACCTTCCCCATTTTATTTTTACTCCAGACAGGGATGTACAATTGTTGAAGTTCATCCATGTGATCTTTAAATGTTTGCCATTGCCTATCCACCGTCAACTCTTGAAGTATCATTTTCCAGTCTATTCTAGCCAATTCATGCCTCATACCATCGAAGTTACCTTTTCTTAAGTTCAGGACCCTAGTCTCTGAATTAACTGTGTCATTCTTCATCTTAATAAAGAATTCTACCATATTATGGTCAATCTTCCCCAAGGGGCCTCGCACAACAAGATTGCTAATTAGTCCCTTCTCATTACACATCACCCAGTCTAGGATGGCCAGCTCTCCAGTTGGTTCCTCGACATATTGGTCTAGAAATCCATCCCTAATACATTCCAGGAAATCCTCCTCCACTGCATTGCTGCCAGTTTGGTTAGCCCAATCAATATGTAGATTAAAGTCACCCATGGTAACTGCTGTACCTTTATTGCACGCATCCGTTATTTCTTGTTTGATGCTGTCCCCAACCTCACTACTACTGTTTGGTGGTCTGTACACAACTCTCGCTTACATTTTCTGCCCTTTGGTATTCCGTAGCTCCACCCATACTGATTCCACATCATCCAAATTAATGCCCTTCCTTACTATTGCATTAATTTCCTCTTTAACCAGCAATGCCACCCACCTCATTTTCCTTTCTGTCTATCCTTCCTAAATGTTGAATACCCCTGGATGTTGAGTTCCCAGCCTTGATCACCCTGGAGTCATGTCTCTGTGATGCCAATTACATCATAACCGTTAACTGTGATCTGCGCAGTTAATTCGTCCACCTTATTCCAAATACTCCTCGCATTGAGACACAGAGCCTTCAGGCTTGTCTTTCTAACACACTTTGCCCCTTTAGAATTTTGGTGTAATGTGGCCCTTTTTGATTTTTGCCTTAGGTTTCTCTGCCCTCCACTTTTACTTTTCTTTCTATCTTTTGCTTCTGCCCCCATTCTACTTCCCTCTGTCTCCCTGCATTGGTTCCCATCCCCTGCCATATTAGTTTAACTCCTCCCCAACAGCACTAGCAAACACTCCCCCTAGGACATTGGTTCCAGTCCTGCCCAGGTGCAGACCGTCCGGTTTGTACTGGTCCCACCTCCCCGAGAACCGGTTCCAATGTCCCAGGAATTTGAATCCCTCCCTTCTGCACCACTCCTCAAGCCACGTATTCATCTGAGCTATCCTGCAATTCCTATTCTGACTAGCAAGTGGCTCTGGTAGCAATCCCAAAATTACTACTTTTGAGGTCCTACCTTTTAATTTAGCTCCTAGCTCCCTAAATTCGTAGGATCTCATCCCGGTTTTTTACCTATATCATTGGTACCTAAATGCACCACAACAACTGACTGTTCACCCTCCCTTTTCAAAATGTCCTGCACCCGCTCCGAGACATCCTTGACCCTTGCACCAGGGAGGCAACATACCATCCTGGAGTCTCGGTTGCGGCCGCAGAAACGTCTATCTAGTCCCCTTACAATAGAATTCCCTACCACTATAGCCCTCCCACTCTTTTTCCTGCCCTCCTGTGCAGCAGAGCCACCCAGGGTGCCATGAACTTGGCTGCTGCTGCTTTCCCCTGATGAGTCATTCCCCCCCAACAGTACCCAAAGCGGTGTAAATGTTTTGCAGGGGGATGACCGCAGGGGACCCCTGCACTACCTTCCTTGCACTGCTCTTCCTGTATGTTACCCATTCTCTATCTGGCTGTGTACCCTTTACTTGGAGGGGCGTCGGTCGGACCCCCTCTATGCTGTAATGTAATCAAAATAACTATTTGCCTGTAAACTGCGTTACATTTCAAAAGGGGAATGTAAGTTTAAGTCTTAGCTAGATAGATACAGGGGAAGGTTGGCTCTCGGGAATCAGGAATTTTGCTCACTTAACATAACACTCGAATATGTAGAGTATCACAGAGGATACAGTAAAACTCGAGTTTTCTCAAAACTCAAAGATTCCCCGTCTGTGTAAAGAAACCCTAAGGAAGGATCACTTTGGACTCGCTTAAAATGAACTTTGGAATTTTAAAGGATGCATGGGTCTGCAAGGGAAAAGGACTGCAAAAACCAGGGGAACATTAACCTCTGAAAAGACCAGTTTTTGGGTATTGGAGCTGTCTGGGATATTCGAGCTAAAACAAATTATCTGGGGAATTGTGTAAACTCCAAAACTCTGCTCTCCAGGAGACATTAACATCGCAACAATTGATCCAGAGATAGCCCGCCATAGCTCCAAGCATGAAACCCATCCAATGCATGCATAATGTTAATCACCCATCCGGCCTACATGGAAAACCCAGGCCTAGGGAGACAACATAAACACCGAATATAATTCGTATAATCACGACTCGAATTCAACCGATCGACACATCCTAAAACAAGTTACCGCCAAAATCCAACAAAGAAGTACCAAGCCCGCCAAAATTAAGACAAAGAATCGGGTTTGATTTGGCGCACAGATTAGCAAGGCTCTCAAGGTATAATTGAGGCCCTGTTTTACAGTGAAGTAGCCACCTTTGCTCCAACACCAACTTCGTATACTTCAGACCTGGCAGACTTCAAGATCAGCACACCAGTTTTCCATAACCTGGTTTCTTCAGAACATCGACCAAGACAGTGTCACAAACGACCAGGACACCAAGCACACCGTGGCAGCAAGAAGCTCATGAAACACCCACCAAGATATTACCAGCAACCAAGTTGGTAATATTGAGCCACCGCGACCAATGATTTCCAAACCGAAGTCAACTCGACGAAAACCTGAAGATTCGCAAGCTGTTTCCACTCTACAAGCTATCCCTGAGCTACCAACAGGTAAAACATTACCTGAAAGAACTTTAAAACCTACTGCTGAAGGAAGAAAGTGGGTACTCACCCCATAAATCCAATACGCGCCCTACCGCATCAGCGGACACCACCCAACTGAAGACTTCGCAGTGAGAAGTCTTCCACGACGTTCGGGGTACAGCAAACAGAACCTACAGAGTCCAGCGAACCCCAAAATCGCGAACCACCGCTAACTGTGAATAAGAGGATTGGTGAGCATTGTCCCTGTTGCCCTAGAGTGTAATCTAGTCAGATTTAGGTACTGGGAGGTGGGAGGTGTATTATCGTCTGTAACCCCTTTTGTATGTGCAATGAAGTGTTCCTTATTCTAGAGATTGTAAGTTTTGACATTAATTTTTCTTTCCAAAATAAAATCAAAGTATTTTGCACCAAAACCAGTTGTCTGCTGCACTTTGTCACATCCCCAAGTAAATCCAAATTCTCGAACCCAGGGAGTGGGAGCGATTCGAACTGCTCAGAAGGTCAGAAGCGAAACTGACCCCCGAGACCACCCCCTACAGTGGGAGAGCACTTGGGTGCCAGTGACCATAATTTAGTCAGATTCAAGGTAGTTATGGATAAGGACAAGGATAGACCAGGAATAAAAGTCCTAAATTGGGGAAAAGCAAATTTGTCAAACATGACTTCCCCTTCCTAAATCCATGCTGACTCTGCCTGACCGAATTATGCTTTTCCAAATGTCCTGCTACTGCTTCTTTAATAATGGACTCCAACATTTTCCCAACCACAGATTAGGCCAACTGGTCTATAGTTTCCTGCTTTTTGTCTGCCTCCTTTTTTAAATAGGGCTGTTACATTTGCAGTTTTCCAATCTGTTGGGGCCAGAATCCAGGGAATTTTGGTAAATTACAACCAATGCATCCACTATCCCTGCCGCTACTTCTCTTAAGACCCTAGGATGCAAGCTATCAGGTCCAGGGGATTTATCCGCCTTTAGTCCCATTATCTTATTGAGTACCACCTCCTTAGTGATTGTGATTGTGTTAAGTTCCTGACCCATAGCCCCCTGATTATCCACTGTTGGAATATTGTTAGTATACTCTACCGTAAAGACTGATACAAAATATTTGTTTAGAGTTTCTGCCATCTCCGCCATCTCCATATTCCCCATTTCTAATTCCCTGGTCTCATCCTCTAAAGGACCAACATTTACTTTAGCCACTCTTTTCCTTTTTATAAACCTGTAGAAACTCTTGCTATCTGCTTTTATATATTCGTAAATGTCCAATTTCTTTGATTCTAAGCAGCGTGAGTGGCTCAAGCTATTAGAGAATACAACGCCGAAAGAAGCCGACTACAAGCTGTAAGTGTCTGTGACCCAAAGATTCAAGTCCAGTCACTTAAGGGTGGATTTGTAAGAATACACCAATTTCTGCTTATAAAATGGCTGAATCTACAAATTGACCAAATTCTTAAACCAGCAGACCTTGCAAAGCCAAGAAGCCACTGTGGGAACTGTTAGTTAAGCAAAAGCTGTACTTTCTCACAGATAAAACATGTAACCAACCTTGGACAGATGGTGGAGATATCCCAAGGAATTGATAAAACCATCTGTGGACAAATTATGTCTTTAAAGAACATTTTTAACGAACAGATTATTGGTAAGGACATTGAAAAATAAATCACACATTTAATTAACTGTCTGCTGAAGAGAAAAACAACTCTGGCCTTACAGAGTGGGCCAGTTGCCAATTTTTTAAGTATAATTACAGTGCGTGAACACAGTACCTGGCAGCAGTCGAGGAGGGCAACTAGGTCAGTTGCCAACCAAAGAGCCATGGACTAATTACTGGGCGCTTGACCACCGGTGCTATTAGTTACGTGTGAGCTTTGCTAAAAGTTGTTTAAGTATACAGTAAATGAACGGTAAGTAAAGTAAGTGTTACAGGGTAGGTCTATACAGGAATTGTTGTGTATTGATGTTATTGGATGGTTAATTGCACTCTGTTGTTGAATTTTAAGTAAAGGTTACCCCGTGAGAGGAAACGAGACATCCTGTGTCTGTATTGTTGGTCTCACGAGTACGAACTCTACAGTGTAGTTCAAGACAAGGTCTTACAGGCTAAAACCTGTTCGATTAAGATAAGATTTGACTGTTATAGTGGAAAGAAAAGACTTAGGGACTGAAATTGCCTATCTCGGTAAGGCCTGTTACCACCGCAAATCGGCGGCCACGCTGTGGAGTGGAGTAGCAGCCGAATTTTTGTGGAATGCCCGCTGATAGCCCAATTGCCCTCCAAGGTTTCCCAGCAGTGCCCGATACCCCCCTTACAACACCACTGCTGCCGATCCGCGTTAAGTACGCCATCATCGTGCTCACCGCCGATCTAACCCCACCCCCACCCACCCACACTCCCGACAGCGACATTCCACTTTGAAAATCTTCGGCCCGCCAGAGATGCCAAAACAACCTTTTCCCAGTGGTCCAGTGAGGCTGTGGCCTTTTGCAATGGCAGTGCGGTTTCCCTTAAAGGGGAGGACGCACTGCCGTTGCCACCATGTTTTCTTTGGCAGCCGATTGCCATGTCAGCCCAACAATTAGGCCCCTGACTTCCCTCTCTCTCCAGTCCCCTGTATATTACCCCTTCTCTCTCTCTCTCCAGTCCCCTGTATATTACCCCCCTCTCTCTCTCCAGTCCCCTGTATATTACCCCCCCTCTCTCTCTCCAGTCCCCTGAATATTACCACCCCCCCCTCTCTCTCCAGTCCCCTGTATATTACTCCCCTCCCTCACTCTCCAGTCCCCTGTATATTACCCCCCCCCTCTCTCTCTCCAGTCCCCTGTATATTACCCCCCCTCTCTCTCCAGTCCCCTGTATATTACCCCCCTCTCTCTCTCTCTCCAGTCCCCTGTATATTACCCCCCCTCTCTCTCTCCAGTCCCCTGTATATTACCCCCTTCTCTCTCTCTCTCCAGTCCCCTGTATATTACCCCCTTCTCTCTCTCTCTCCAGTCCCCTGTATATTACCCCCTTCTCTCTCTCTCTCCAGTCCCCTGTATATTACCCCTCCCTCTCTCTCCAGTCCCCTGTATATTACCCCCCCTCTCTCTCTCCAGTCCCCTGTATATTACCCCCCCTCTCTCTCCAGTCCCCTGTATATTACCCCCCCCCTCTCTCTCTCCAGTCCCCTGTATATTACCCCCCCTCTCTCTCTCCAGTCCTCTGTATATTGCCCCCCCTCTCTCTCTCTAGTCCCCTGTATATTACCCCCCCTCTCTCTCTCCAGTCCTCTGTATATTGCCCCCTCTCTCTCTCTCTAGTCCCCTGTATATTGCCCCCCCCCTCTCTCTCTCCAGTCCCCTGTATATTGCCCCCCCCTCTCTCTCTCCAGTCCGATGTATATTGCCCCCCTCTCTCTCCAGTCCCCTGTATATTGCCCCCCCCTCTCTCTCTCTAGTCCCCTGTATATTGCCCCCCCCCTCTCTCTCTCTCCAGTCCCCTGTATATTGCCCCCCCCTCTCTTTCTCCAGTCCCCTGTATATTGCCCCCCCTCTCTCTCTCCAGTCCCCTGTATATTGCCCCCCCCTCTCTCTCTCTCCAGTCCCCTGTATATTGCCCCCCCCTCTCTTTCTCCAGTCCCCTGTATATTGCCCCCCCTCTCTCTCTCCAGTCTCCTGTATATTGCCCCCCCTCTCTCTCTCTAGTCCCCTGTATATTGCCCCCTCTCTCTCTCTCCAGTCTCCTGTATATTACCCCCCCCTCTCTCTCCAGTCCCCTGTATATTGCCCCCCCTCTCAATCTCTCTCTCCAGTCCCCTGTATATTACCCCCCCTCTCTCTCCAGTCCCCTGTATATTACCCCCCCCCTCTCTCTCTCCAGTCCCCTGTATATTTCCCCCCCCTCTCTCTCTCTCTCCAGTCCCCTGTATATTGCCCCCCCCTCTCTCTCTCCAGTCCCCTGTATATTTCCCCCCCCTCTCTCTCTCTCCAGTCCCCTGTATATTGCCCCCCTCTCTCTCTCCAGTCCCCTGTATATTACCCCCCCCTCTCTCTCTCCAGTCCCCTGTATATTACCCCCCCTCTCTCTCCAGTCCCCTGTATATTGCCCCCCTCTCTCTCTCTCTCTCCAGTCCTCTGTATATTACCCTCCCTCTCTCTCTCCAGTCCCCTGTATATTGCCCCCCTCTCTCTCTCCAGTCCCCTGTCTATTGCCCCCCCTCTCTCTCTAGTCGCCTGTATATTACCCCCCCTCTTTCTCCAGCCCCCTGTATATTGCCCCCTCCTCTCTCTCTCCAGTCCCCTGTATATTGCCCCCCTCTCTCTCTCTCTCTCCAGTCCCCTATATTGCCCCCCGTCTCTCTCTCCAGTCCCCTGTATATAGCCCCCCCCTCTCTCTCGTCCCCTGTATATTGCCCCCCCCTCTCTCCAGTCCCCTGTATATTGCCCCCCCCTCTCTCTCTCCAGTCCCCTGTATATTGCCCCCCCCTCTCTCCAGTCCCCTGTATATTGCCCCCGACTTCCCTGTCTCTCCAGTCCCCTGTATATTGCCCCCCCTCTCTCTCTCCAGTCCCCTGTATATTGCCCCCCTCTCTCTCTCCAGTATATTGCCCTCCCTCTCTCTCTCCAGTCCCCTGTATATTGCCCCCCCTCTCTCTCTCCAGTATATTGCCCCCCCTCTCTCTCTCCAGTCCCCTGTATATTGCCCCCCCCTCTCTCTCTCCACTCCCCTGTATATTGCCCCCCCTCTCTCTCCAGTCCCCTGTATATTGCCCCCCTCTCTCTCTCTCCAGTCCCCTGTATATTGCCCCCCGTCTCTCTCTCCAGTCCCCTGTATATTGCCCCCCCCTCTCTCTCTCTAGTCCCCTGTATATTACCTCCCTCTCTCTCTCCAGTCCCCTGTATATTGCCCCCCCTCTCTCTCTCCAGTCCCCTGTATATTGCCCCCCCTCTCTCTCTCCAGTCCCCTGTATATTGCCCCCCCCTCTCTCTCTCCAGTCCCCTGTATATTGCCCCCCTCTCTCTCTCTCCAGTCCCCTGTATATTGCCCCCCCCTCTCTCTCTCTAGTCCCCTGTATATTGCCCCCCCCCTCTCTCTCTCTCCAGTCCCCTGTATATTGCCCCCCCCTCTCTTTCTCCAGTCCCCTGTATATTGCCCCCCCTCTCTCTCTCCAGTCCCCTGTATATTGCCCCCCCCTCTCTCTCTCCAGTCCCCTGTATATTGCCCCCCCCTCTCTCTCTCTCCAGTCCCCTGTATATTGCCCCCCCCACTCTTTCTCCAGTCCCCTGTATATTGCCCCCCCTCTCTCTCTCCAGTCTCCTGTATATTGCCCCCCCCTCTCTCTCTCTAGTCCCCTGTATATTGCCCCCTCTCTCTCTCTCCAGTCTCCTGTTTATTACCCCCCCCCTCTCTCTCCAGTCCCCTGTATATTGCCCCCCCTCTCAATCTCTCTCTCCAGTCCCCTGTATATTACCCCCCCTCTCTCTCCAGTCCCCTGTATATTACCCCCCCCCCCCTCTCTCTCCAGTCCCCTGTATATTTCCCCCCCCTCTCTCTCTCTCCAGTCCCCTGTATATTGCCCCCCCTCTCTCTCTCCAGTCCCCTGTATATTTCCCCCCCCTCTCTCTCTCTCCAGTCCCCTGTATATTGCCCCCCCTCTCTCTCTCCAGTCCCCTGTATATTACCCCCCCCTCTCTCTCTCCAGTCCCCTGTATATTACCCCCCCTCTCTCTCCAGTCCCCTGTATATTGCCCCCCTCTCTCTCTCTCTCTCTCCAGTCCTCTGTATATTACCCTCCCTCTCTCTCTCCAGTCCCCTGTATATTGCCCCCCTCTCTCTCTCCAGTCCCCTGTCTATTGCCCCCCCTCTCTCTCTAGTCGCCTGTATATTACCCCCCCTCTTTCTCCAGTCCCCTGTATATTGCCCCCTCCTCTCTCTCTCCAGTCCCCTGTATATTGCCCCCCTCTCTCTCTCTCTCTCCAGTCCCCTATATTGCCCCCCGTCTCTCTCTCCAGTCCCCTGTATATTGCCCCCCCCTCTCTCTCGTCCCCTGTATATTGCCCCCCCCTCTCTCCAGTCCCCTGTATATTGCCCCCGACTTCCCTGTCTCTCCAGTCCCCTGTATATTGCCCCCCCTCTCTCTCTCCAGTCCCCTGTATATTGCCCCCCTCTCTCTCTCCAGTATATTGCCCTCCCTCTCTCTCTCCAGTCCCCTGTATATTGCCCCCCCTCTCTCTCTCTCCAGTATATTGCCCCCCCTCTCTCTCTCCAGTCCCCTGTATATTGCCCCCCCCTCTCTCTCTCCACTCCCCTGTATATTGCCCCCCCTCTCTCTCCAGTCCCCTGTATATTGCCCCCCTCTCTCTCTCTCTCCAGTCCCCTGTATATTGCCCCCCGTCTCTCTCTCCAGTCCCCTGTATATTGCCCCCCCCTCTCTCTCTCTAGTCCCCTGTATATTACCCCCCTCTCTCTCTCCAGTCCCCTGTATATTGCCCCCCTCTCTCTCTCTCCAGTCCCCTGTATATTGCCCCCCCCTCTCTCTCTCTAGTCCCCTGTATATTGCCCCCCCTCTCTCTCTCCAGTCCCCTGTATATTGCCTCCCCCTCTCTCTCTCCAGTCCCCTGTATATTGCCCCCCCCCTCTCTCTCTCTCCAGTCCCCTGTATATTGCCCCACCTCTCTATCTGCAGTCCCCTGTATATTGCCCCCTGTCTCTCTCTCTCTCCAATCCTCCGTATATTGCCCTCTCTCTCCCCCTCTCTCCAGTCCCCTGTATATCACCCTCCCTCTCTCTCTCTCCCCAGTCCCCTGTATATTGCCCCCTGTCTCGCTCTAATCCTCCATATATTGCCCTCTCTCTCTATCTCTCTCTTTCTTTCCAGTCCCCTGTATATTGCCCCCTCTCTCTTTCTCTTGTCCCTGTATGTAACGGAACCAACCAGGGAGCAGGCTATCTTAGATCTGGTCCTGTGTAATGAGACAGGATTAATTAACAATCTCCTAGTAAAGGATCCCCTTGGAATGAGTGATCATAACATGGTTGAAATTCAAATTCAGATGGCGGGTGAGAAAGTTGGATCTCAAACCAGTGTACTAAGCTTAAATAAAAAAGACTATGAAGGTATGAGGGCAGAGTTGGCTAAAGTGGACTGGGAAAATAGATTAAAGTGTAGGACGGTTAATGAACAGTGGCATACATTTAAGGAGATATTTCACAACTCTCAAGAAAAATATATTCCAGTGAGGAGAAAAGGGTGTAAAATAAAAGATAGCCATCCGTGCTAACTAAAGAAATAAAGGATGGTATCCACTTAGAACAAGGGCATACAAAGTGGCCAAAACTGGTTGGAGGACAGAAGATTCGGAAGCTTTTAAAAGCCAGCAAAGAATGACTAAATATAAAAACAGATAGCAAGGAAAAGAGTGGCTAACGTAAATGTTGGTCCCTTGGAGGTCAAGACCGGGGAATTAGTGATGGGGAACATGGAGATTGCAGAAACTCTGAACAAATATTTTGTATCAGTCTTTACGGTAGAGGACACAAACAATATCCCAACAGTGGATAGTCAAGGGGCTATGGGGTGGGGGAGGAGGAACTTAACACAATCACAATCACTAAGGAGGTGGTACTCAGTAAGATAATGAGACTAAAGGCAGATAAATCCCCTGGACCTGATGGCTTGCATCCTAGGGTCTTGAGAAGTAGCGGCAGGGATAGTGGATGCATTGGTTGTAATTTACCAAAATTCCCTGGATTCTGGGGAGGTCCCAGCAGATTGGAAAACTGCAAATGTAACGCCCCTATTTAAAAAGGAGGCAGACAAAAAGCAGGAAACTATAGACCAGTTAGCCTAACATCTGTGGTTGGGAAAATGTTGGAGTCCATTATTAAAGAAGCAGTAGCAGGACATTTGGTAAAGCATAATTCGGTCAGCTGAGTCAGCATGGATTTAGGAAGGGGAAGTCATGTTAGACAAATTTGCTGGAATTCTTTGAGGATGTAACGAACAGGGTGGATAAAGGGGAACCTGTGGAGGTGGTGGATTTGGACTTCTAGAAGGCATTTGACAAGGTACCACATAAAAGGTTACTGCACAAGATAAAAGTTCACGGGGTTGGGGGTAATATGGATAGAGGATAGAGGATTGGCTAGCTAGAGAGTTGGGATAAATGATTCATTCTCGGGTTGGCAATCAGTAACTAGTGGGGTGCTGCAGAGATCAGTGCTGGGACCCTAACTCTTTACAATCTATATTAACAACTTGGAAGAAGGGACCGAGTGTAATGTAGCCAAGTTTGCTGATGATACAAAGATGGGAGGAAAAACAATGTGTGACGAGGACACAAAAAATCTGCAAAAGGACATAGACAGGCTAATTGAGTGGGCAAAAATTTGGCAGATGGAGTATAATCTTGGAAAGTGTGAGGTCATGCACTTTGCCAGAAAAAAATCAAAGAGCAAGTTATTACTTAAATGGAGAAAAATTGCAAAGTGCTGTAGTACATCAGGACCTGGGGGTGCTGGTGCATGAAACACAAAAGGATAGTATGCAGGTACAGCAAGTGATCAGGAAGGCCAATGGTATCTTGGCCTTTATTGCAAAGGGGATGGAGTATAAAAGCAGGGCAGTCTTGCTGCAGCTATATAAGGTATTGGTGAGGCCACACCTGGAATACTGCGTACAGTTTTGGTTTCCATATTTACGAAAGGATATACTTGCTTTGGAGGCAGTTCAGAGAAGATTCACTCGGTTGATTCCGGAGATGAGGGGGTTGACTTATGAGGAAAGGTTGAGTAGGTTGGGCCTCTACTCATTGGAATTCAGAAGAATGAGACGTGATCTTATTGAAACGTATAAGATTATGAGGGGGCTTGACAAGCTGGATGCAGAGAGGATGTTTCCACTGATGGGGGAGACTAGGATGTATAATCTTAGAATAAGGGACTGCCCATTTAAAACTGAGATGAGGAGGAATTTCTTCTCTCAGAGGGTTGTAATTCTGCAGAATTCACTGCCTCAGAGAACTGTGGAAGCCAGGACATTAAATAAATTTAAGACATAGATAGTCAGCTTCTTAACCGATAAGGGATTAATGGGTTATGGGGAGCAAGCAGGGAAGTGGACCTGAGTCCATGATCGGATCAGCCAGGATCGTATTAAATGGTGGAGCTGGCTCGAGGGGCCATATGGCCTACTCCTGCTCCTATTTCTTATGTTCTTTTTTATGTTATGTTCTCTCCAGTCCGCTTTATATTGCCCCTATCTCTCTCTAGTCCCCTGTATATTGTCATCTCGCTCTCTCGCTCTCTCTCTAGTCCCCTGTATATTGCCCCCTCTCTCTCTCCCTCTCCAATTCCCTGTATATCATCCTCTCTCTCTCTCGCTCTCTCTCTCTCCAGTCCCCTGAATATCGCCCTCTCTTTCTCTCTCCAGTCCCCTGTATATCACCCTCTCTCTCTCTCCAGTCCCCTGTATATTGCCCCACCTCTCTCTCTCTCCAGTCCCCTGTATATCACTCTCTCTCTCTCTCTCTCTCTCTCCAATCCCCTGTATATCGCCCTCTCTCTCTCTCTCTCTCTCTCTCGTCCCCTGTATATCGCCCTCTCCCTCTCTCTCTCTCTCTCTTTCCAGTCCCCTGTATATCGCCCCCTCTCTCTCTCTCTCTCGTCTCCCGTATATTGCCCCCCCTCTCCAGTCCCCTGTATATCGCCTTCTCTCTCTCTCTCTCTCTCCAATCTCTCGTATATTGCCCCCCCTCTCTCTCTCCAGTCTCCTGTATATTGACCCCTCCTCTCTCTCTAGTCCCCTGTATATTGCCCTCCTCTCTCTCTAGTCCCCTGAATATTGTTCTCTCTCTCTCTCTCTCTCACTCTCTCTCCAGTCCTCTGTATATTGCCCCCTCTCTCTCTCTCTCTCTCTAATCCCCTGTATTTTACTCTCTTGCTCTCTCTCTCTCCAGTCCCCTGTTGTCATGTATGTACTTTTGGGATCACTAGCCACTAGATGGCGTCATTGTTGGAGGCCATTGGGCTGCATGCATGCATGTGCAGCCCAAGTATAAAAGGCCAGCCATTTTGCATATTAATCACTTTGGACCTTAATAATGCAGAGCCAAGGTCATACCTCTTGGAGTTAAACATTACTCAGTCTAACAGTTATTGCGATATTTGGCGACGAGGCAACAAGAACCTTTGCATGCAAAAATGAGCACAATTGGATTGTTGGAGCGATTCGTGGAAGGAGAAGATTGCATAGACTTTGTGAGCCGTATGAGCCAGTTCTTCATGGCCAACAAAATGGAGGAGGCCGGCGACACAGATCGGCACCTGTCTGTGTTCCTTACGATTTGCAGTTTAAAAATTTATGGTCTGATAAAGAATCTACTCCTGCCTGTGAGTCCAACAGAGAAGACATATGAAGAATTGTGTACACTGGTACAGGACCACCTTAAGCCAGACGAAGACATCATCATCTCAAGATACAGATTTTATACACATGTTCGCTCAGAGGGCCAGAATGCGGCGGAATTTGTTGCCGACCTGAGACGTCAAGTGGGACCATGTAAGTTCGGGGCTGTGTTGGCAGACATGCTGCGGGAGTTTTTTGTAATCGGCATCAACCACGAGGTGATCCTGCGTAAACTACTGCCGGTGGAGACATTGGACTTGAACAGGGTCATCATGATCGCTCAGTCATGCATGACGACGGATAGAAGTCTAAAGCAGATATCAGTGAAAAATCGAAACTCGGCAAGTACTGTAAATATTATTGATTCGGCGTTCGGCAGAGCAGCACATGGCAGGGACTACCCGACTGCGTACGCGAAACCTGTGGCTGCCCAAAGTCCGCCAGCGGGAATGTATCCGATTTCTCCGTGTTGACGTTGTGGGGGAAATCACCGGCACCAGCAGTGCCGATCTAAGCAATATAGTTACAAAGGCTGTCTGAGAGTGGGGCATCTTCAGCGCAAGTGTCCGCAGATGAGCAAGCATGCTGCGACACGCCACGTGTTGGATGATGGTCAGACTAGCACGGATCCGGATACGCAATCCGAGATACCAGAGGAGGAAGTGTATGGACTGCACTCGTTCCGAACTAAGAGCAAACTGATAATGATCAACGTGAAATTTAATGGGGTGCCGGTATCGATGGAACTGGACAAGGGGGTGAGTCAATCGATAATGAGCCAGAGGGCATTCGACAAGCTGTGGGATACTCAGGATGTGAGGCCCAGGCTGAGTCCAGTCAATGCCAAGTTGCACACGTGCACCAAAGAACTCATAACGCTGTTGGGCAGGAACTGGCTTGAAAAAAATCAGATGCGATTGGAATGACATCAAGGCGTTGTCATCGGAAAAGGATACATGTGCCCAAGTACTGAGCAAGTTCCCCTCGCTGTTCGAACCAGGCATCGGCAACTTCACGGGAGCCAAGGTGCAGATCCACGTGAACTCGGATGCAAGACCCGTCCATCATAAAGCTCGGGCAGTTCCGTATATGATGAGGGAGAAGATTGAAATCGAACTGGACAGACTCCAGCGTGAAGGGATCATATCACCAGTTGAATTTAATGAATGGGCCAGCCCCATTGTTCCTGTGTTGCATAGTGATAGCACAGTCAGAATCTGTGGAGACTACAAGGCTACGATCAATAGGGTTTCGAAACAGGATCAGTACCCGTTACTGAAGGCTGATGGCTTGTTTGCAACGCTAGCCGGGGGGAAGTCGTTCACAAAACTGGACTTGATGTCGGCCTACATGACACAAGAGCTGGTTGAGATGTCGAAGAGATTTACGTGCATTAACATGCATAAAGGACTGTTTATTTATCACAGGTGCACTTTTAGAATTCGCTCGGCTGCAGCAATATTTCAGAGGAACATGGAGAGTCTACTGAAGTTCGTTCCCAGAACCGTTGTGTTCCAAGATGACATCTTGATCACAGGTCGTGACTCCGAGTAACATCTGAACAACCTGGAAGAAGTTCTACATCGTCTGGACAAAGTAGGACTCAGATTGAAATGCTCGAAGTGCATCTTCATGGCACCAGAGGTCGAATTCCTGGGGAGGAAAATTGCTGCTGACGGCATCAGGCCCACGGACACGAAAACCAAGGCCATCAAGAATGCACCAAGCCGCAGAATGTGATGGAGCTGCGTTTATTCCTGGGTCTACTCAACTACTTCGGTAACTTCCTACCTAAATTAAGCATCTTATTAGAACCACTGCACATGTTGCTAAGAAAAGGCGACAACTGGGTGTGGGGTGCGCCTCAAGACAGAACTTTTGAGAAAGCCACTAATTTGCTTTGCTCTAACAAGCTGCTGGTACGTTGCGGAATTGGAGCTGAAGGTGGATTCACTCTGGAGCATCCACGATGCTGAGAATGACGTGAGTATCACGTGTAGTGAGTTGGTCTTACCGCAGGAGAAGGGTCCACAGCCAGATAGGGAATGGAAGACCAACAGGAAGAGCAGTGCAAGAAAGATAGTGCAGGAGTCCCCTGTGGTCATCCCCCTGCAAAACAGATACACTGCTTTGAGTACTGTTGGGGAGGATGACTCATCAGGGGAGGGCAGCAGCAGCCAAGTTCATGGCACCGTAGGTGGCTCTGCTGCAAAGGAGGGCAGGAAAAAGAGTGGGAGCGCGATAGTGATAGGGGATTCGATGGTGAGGGGAATAGATAGGCGTTTCTGCGGACGCAACCGAGACTCCAGGATGGTATGTTGCCTCCCTGGTGCAAGGGTCAAGGATGTCTCGGAGCGGGTGCAGGACATTCTGAAATGGGAGGGAGAACAGCCAGTTGTCGTGGTGCACATTGGTACCAACGACATAGGTAAAAAAAGGGATGAGGTCCTACGAAAAGAATTTAAGGAGCTAGGAGCTAAATTAAAAAGTAGGACCTCAAAAGTAGTAATCTCGGGATTGCTACCAGTGCCACGTGCTAGTCAGAGTAGGAATCGCAGGATAGCGCAGATGAATACATGGCTTGAGCAGTGGTGCAGCAGGGAGGGATTCAAATTCTTGGGGCATTGGAACCGGTTCTGGGGGAGGTGGGACCAGTACAAACCGGACGGTCTGCACCTGGGCAGGTCCGGAACCAATGTCCTAAGGGGAGTGTTTGCGAGTGCTGTTGGGGAGGAGTTAAACTAATATTGCAGGGGGATGGGAACCTATACAGGGAGACAGAGGGAGACAAAAAGGAGGCAAAAGCAAAAGACAGAAAGGAGATGAGGAAAAGTGGAGGGCAGAGAAACCCAAGGCAAAGAACAAAAAGGGCCACTGTACAGCAAAATTCTAAAAGGACAAAGGGTGTTAAAAAAACAAGCCTGAAGGCTTTGTGTCTTAATGCAAGGAGTATCCGCAATAAGGTGGATGAATTAATTGTGCAAATAGATGTTAACAAATATGATGTGATTGGGATTACGGAGACGTGGCTCCAGGATGATCAGGGCTGGGAACTCAACATCCAGGGGTATTCAACATTCAGGAAGGATAGAATAAAAGGAAAAGGAGGTGGGGTAGCATTGCTGGTTAAAGAGGAGATTAATGCAATAGTTAGGAAAGACATTAGCTTGGATGATGTGGAATCTATATGGGTAGAGCTGCAGAACACTAAAGGGCAAAAATCGTTAGTGGGAGTTGTGTACAGACCTCCAAACAGTAGTAGTGATGTTGGGGAGGGCATCAAACAGGAAATTAGGAGTGCATGCAATAAAGGTGCAGCAGTTATAATGGGTGACTTTAATATGCACATAGATTGGGCTAGCCAAACTGGAAGCAATACGGTGGAGGAGGATTTCCTGGAATGCATAAGGGATGGTTTTCTAGACCAATATGTCGAGGAACCAACTAGGGGGGAGGCCATCTTAGACTGGGTGTTGTGTAATGAGAGAGGATTAATTAGCAATCTCATTGTGCGAGGCCCCTTGGGGAAGAGTGACCATAATATGGTGGAATTCTGCATTAGGATGGAGAATGAAACAGTTAATTCAGAGACCATGGTCCAGAACTTAAAGAAGGGTAACTTTGAAGGTATGAGGCATGAATTGGCTAAGATAGATTGGCTAATGATACTTAAGGGGTTGACTGTGGATGGGCAATGGCAGACATTTAGAGAACGCATGGATGAATTACAACAATTGTACATTCCTGTCTGGCGTAAAAATAAAAAAGGGAAGGTGGCTCAACCGTGGCTATCTAGGGAAATCAGGGATAGTATTAAAGCCAAGGAAGTGGCATACAAATTGGCCAGAAATAGCAGCGAACCTGGGGACTGGGAGAAATTTAGAACTCAGCAGAGGAGGACAAAGGGTTTGATTAGGGTAGGGAAAATGGAGTACGAGAAGAAGCTTGCAGGGAACATTAAGGCGGATTGCAAAAGTTTCTATAGGTATGTAAAGAGAAAGAGGTTAGTAAAGACAAACGTAGGTCCCCTGCAGTCAGAATCAGGGGAAGTCATAACGGGGAACAAAGAAATGGCAGACCAATTGAACAAGTACTTTGGTTCAGTATTCACTAAGGAGGACACAAACAACCTTCCGGATATAAAAGTGGTCAGAGGGTCTATTAAGGAGGAGGAACTGAGGGAAATCTTTATTAGTCGGGAAATTGTGTTGGGGAAATTGATGGGATTGAAGGCCGATAAATCCCCAGGGCCTGATGGACTGCATCCCAGAGTACTTAAGGAGGTGGCCTTGGAAATAGCGGATGCATTGACAGTCATTTTCCAACATTCCATTGACTCTGGATCAGTTCCTATCGAGTGGAGGGTAGCCAATGTAACCCCACTTTTTAAAAAAGGAGGGAGAGAGAAAGCAGGGAATTATAGACCGGTCAGCCTGACCTCAGTAGTGGGTAAAATGATGGAATCAATTATTAAGGATGTCATAGCAGCGCATTTGGAAAATGGTGACATGATAGGTCCAAGTCAGCATGGATTTGTAAAAGGGAGATCATGCTTGACAAATCTTCTGGAATTTTTTGAGGATGTTTCCAATAAAGTGGACAAAGGAGTACCAGTTGATGTGGTATATTTGGACTTTCAGAAGGCTTTCGACAAGGTCCCACACAGGAGATTAATGTGCAAAGTTAAAGCACATGGGATTGGGGGTAGTGTGCTGACGTGGATTGAGAACTGGTTGTCAGACAGGAAGCAAAGAGTAGGAGTAAATGGGTACTTTTCGGAATGGCAGGCAGTGACTAGTGGGGTACCGCAGGGTTCTGTGCTGGGGCCCCAGCTGTTTACATTATACATTAATGATTTAGACGAAGGGATTAAATGTAGTATCTCCAAATTTGCGGATGACACTAAGTTGGGTGGCAGTGTGAGCTGCGAGGAGGATGCTATGAGGCTACAGAGTGACTTGGATAGGTTAGGTGAGTGGGCAAATGCGTGGCAGATGAAGTATAATGTGGATAAATGTGAGGTTATCCACTTTGGTGGTAAAAACAGAGAGACAGACTATTATCTGAATGGTGACAGATTAGGAAAAGGGAAGGTGCAACGAGACCTGGGTGTCATGGTACATCAGTCATTGAAGGTTGGCATGCAGGTACAGCAGGCGGTTAAGAAAGCAAATGGCATGTTGGCCTTCATAGCGAGGGGATTTGAGTACAGGGGCAGGGAGGTGTTGCTACAGTTGTACAGGGCCTTGGTGAGGCCACACCTGGAGTATTGTGTACAGTTTTGGTCTCCTAACTTGAGGAAGGACATACTTGCTGTTGAGGGAGTGCAGCGAAGATTCACCAGACTGATTCCCGGGATGGTGGGACTGACCTATCAAGAAAGACTGAATCAACTGGGCTTGTATTCACTGGAGTTCAGAAGAGTGAGAGGGGACCTCATAGAAACGTTTAAGATTCTGACGGGTTTGGACAGGTTGGATGCAGGAAGAATGTTCCCAATGTTGGGGAAATCCAGAACCAGGGGTCACAGTCTAAGGATAAGGGGTAAGCCATTTAGGACCGAGATAAGGAGAAACTTCTTCACCCAGAGAGTGGTGAACCTGTGGAATTCTCTACCACAGGAAGTAGTTGAGGCCAATTCACTAAATATATTCAAAAGGGAGTTAGATGAAGTCCTTACTACTCGGGGGATCAAGGGGTATGGCGTGAAAGCAGGAAGTGGGTACTGAAGTTTCATGTTCAGCCATGAACTCGTTGAATGGCGGTGCAGGCTAGAAGGGCTGAATGGCCTGCTCCTGCACCTATTTTCTATGTTTCTATGTTTCTATATTATGACCCATGTAAATGTTTAGTATTGGCCTGTGATGCTTCGTCATATGGAATTGGTTGCGTACTTCAACAAGCTAATGAGTTGGGTAAACTTCAACCAGTCACGTATGCTTCAAAAAGTTTGTCTAAAGCGGAAAGAGCCGACAGCATGGTAGAGAAAGAAACATTAGCCTGTGTGTATGGGGTTAAAAAGATGCATCAGTACCTGTTTGGTCTTCGGTTTGAACTGGAGACAGATCACAAGTCACTCATTTCATTGTTCTCTGAAAACAAAGGTATCAATACCAATGCTTCATCCTGCATCCAGAGGTGGGCGCTGACATTATCCGCTTATGATTATGTCATTCGCCATAGACCTGGCACCGAGAATTGTGCCGATACTTTGAGCCATCTGCCGTTGCCCAATTGGAGGTGGAAACGCCACAATTGGCAGACCTATTGTTAGTTATGGATGCTTTTGAGAGTGAAGGAACCCCTGTCACGGCTCAACAAGTTAAGACCTGGACCAGCCAGGACCCGATTTTATCGGTGGTGAAGAGTTGCATCCTCAAAGGTGATTGGTCTGCCATACCCAAGCAAATGTGCGAGGAGACCAAACCTTACATTCATCGCAAAGACGAACTGTCAATTCAGTTGCATTGTATACTGTGGGGTAATCGTGTTGTTATGCCCAAGAAAGGGAGAGAGAAATTTGTACGTGAGCTACATAGCACACATCCCGGCATTGTGATGATGAAAGCCATCGCCAGGTCTCATGTATGGTGGCCGGGAATTGACTCCGAGCTGGAATCATGTGCGCATCAGTGCAAGACTTGCATGCAGCTTAGCAAAGCACCAGCAGAATCGCTGCTGAGTCTGTGGTCGTGGGCGTCCAAACCATGATCCAGAATCCACATAGACTTTGTAGGTCACTTCCTGGGAAGATGTTTTTAGTTGTGGTGGATGCATATTCGAAGTGGATAGAGTGTATAATCATATCATCCAGCACATCCACAGCTACCATTGAGAATCTCAGTGTCATGTTCGCGACACAGCCTGCCTGACATGGTTGTTAGCGACAACGTATCGTGCTTCACCAGTCAGGAATTTCAAGAGTTCATGAAACTCAATGGTATCAAACATGTAAGGTCAGCACCATTCAAACCTGCATCCAATGGGCAAGCAGAATGTGCTGTCCAAATCATAAAGCAGAGTATGAAGCGAGTAACCCAAGGGTCACTGCAGACCTGCCTGTCATGCATACTGCTTAGTTACAGGACAAGACCACACACACTTACCGGGGTCTTGCCTGCTGAACTAATGATGAAGATAGGTCTTTAGACCAAGCTATCTCTTGTATACCCTGACTTGAATAATCATGTTAAATATAGAAGACAAAGTCAGCAAGGGTATCACGATCGCATAGCTGTGTCACGCGATACTTCCGTATATGATCCTGTATATGTTCTAAATTATGATCAGGATCCCAAGTGGATCGCTGGTACTATCATGGCCAAGGAGGGCAACAGAGTATTTATTGTCAAGCTCAAAAGTTGACAAACATGCAGGAAACATGGATCAGACAAAGTTGCGGCACACAGACGAACCGGAACAGTTGGAGGAAGAGACAATCGACGACCAACCAACCTACCCCCAGTCATCAGAGGACTCAGTGGTCATCAGTGAATCGGGACTTTCAATCACTGACATGTTCAATGAAAATGGACTTTCAATCCCTGACATGTTCAATGAAAATGGACTTTCAATCCCTGACATGGCCATTGCCACTCAAACCAGGTCAGCCACCCAGCCACCAGTCACAACTCACCCAAGGCTGGAGTTGAACTGAGATGGTCAACCCAGGAGTGTAAAACACCAGACCGTCTCAATTTGTAAAAGACTGTGTTAATATCTCAGAGGGGGGTATTGTCCTGTATGTACTTTTGGGATCACTAGCCACTAGATGGCATCACTTTTGGAGGCCATTGGGCTGCACGCACGCATGTGCAGCCCAAGTATAAAAGGCCAGCCATTTTGTATATTAGTCACTTTGGGCCTTAATAAAGCAGAGCCAAGGTCATACCTCTTGGAGTTAAACAGTACTCAGTCTAACAGTTATTGCATACATAACACCTGTATATTGCCCTCACTATCTCTCTCTCTCTCTCTCTCTCTCTCTCTCTCTCTCCAGTCCCCTTTGTATTGTCCTCTCTATCTCTCTCTCTCTCTCTCTCACTCTCCTGTATAAGAACATAAGAAATAGGAGCAGGAGTAGGCCATATGGCCCTCGAGCCTGCTCCACCATTCAATAAGATCATGGCTCCACTTACCCGCCTGCTCCCCATAACCCTTATCCCCTTATTGTTTAAGAAACTGTCTATCTCTGTCTTTATTTATTCAATGTCCCAGCTTCCACAGCTCTCTGAGGCAGCGAATTCCACTGATTTACAACCCCCTGAGAGAAGAAATTTCTTCTCATCAGTTTTAAATGGGCGGCCCTTTTCTAAGATCATGCCCTCTAGTTCTAGTCTTCCCCCATCAGTGGAAACATCCTCTCTGCATCCACCTTGTCAAGCCCCCTCATAATCTTATACATTTCGATAAGATCACCTCTCATTCTTCTGAACTCCAATGTGTAGAGGGCCAACCTACTCAACCTTTCCTCATAAGTATACACCCTCATCCCCGGAATCACCCGAGTGAACCTTCTCTGAACTGCCTCCAAGTATACCCTTTTGTAAATATGGAAACCAAAACTGCACACAGTATTCCAGGTGTGGCCTCACCAATACCTTATATAACTGTAGCAAGACTTCCCTGCTTTTATACTCCATCCCCTTTGCAAAATAAGGCCAAGATACCATTGGCCTTCCTGATCACTTGCTGTACCTGCATGCTAACCTTTTGTATTTCATGCACAAGGACCCCCAGGTCCCACTGTACTGCAGCACTTTTCAATTTTTCTCCATTTAAATAATAACTTGCTCTTTGATTTTTTTCTGCCAAAGTGCATGACCTAACATTTTCCAACATTATACTCCATCTGCCAAATTTTTACCTACTCACTTAGCTGTCTATGTCCTTTTGCCGATTTTTTGTGTCCTCTTCACACATTGCTTTTCCTCCCATCTTTGTATCGTCAGCAAACTTGGCTACGTTACACTCAGTCCCTTCTTCCAAGTCGTTAATATAGATTGTAAATAGTTGGGGTCCCAGCACTGACCGCTGTGGCACCCTATTAGTTGAGGACTATATTGCCCCTTCTCTTTCTCTCTCTCTCTCTCCAGTCCCCAGTATATCGCCCTCTCTCTCTCTAGTCCACTGTCTATCGCCCTCTCTCGCTCTGTCTCTCTCTCTCTCTCCATTCCCCTGTATATCACCCTCTCTCTCTCCAGTCCCCTGTATATCACCCTCTCTCTCTCCAGTCCCCTGTATATCACCATCTCTCTCTCTCTCTCTCTAGTCCCCTGTATATTGCACTCTCTCTAGTCCCCTGTATATTGCACTCTCTCTTTCTCTAGTCCCCTGTATATTGCACTCTCTCTTTCTCTAGTCCCCTGTATATTGCACTCTCTCTCTCTCTCTCTAGTCCCCTGTATATTGCACTCTCTCTAGTCCCCTGTATATTGCACTCTCTCTCTCTCTAGTCCCCTGTATATTGCACTCTCTCTCTCTCTAGTCCCCTGTATATTGCAATCTCTCTCTCTCTAGTCCTCTATTTATCACCCTCTCTCTCTGTCTCTCTCTCTCTAGTCCTCTATTTATCACCCTCTCTCTCTGTCTCTCTCTCTCTAGTCCTCTATTTATCACCCTCTCTCTCTGTCTCTCTCTCTCTAGTCCTCTATTTATCACCCTCTCTCTCTGTCTCTCTCTCTCAAGTCCCCTGTCTCTCTCTCTCTCCAGTCCCCTGTTTATCGCCCTCTCTCTCTCTCTCTCTCCAATCCCCTGTATATCGCCCTCTTTCTCTCTCTAGTCCGCTGTATATCACCCCCTCTCTCTCTCTCCCTCTCCCTCTCTCCAGTCCCCTGTTTATCGCCCTCTCTCTCTCCAGTCCCCTGTATATTGCCCTGTCTCTGTGTTCCTTGTACACTTCCTCTATTGCTGTTAACGGCCTTATCGTTTAGTTGATATGAATCAATTATCCATGTTAAAGCCACTCTTTGCGGAAGCTGTAATGTGATCTGAACCTGAACGTTTAACCCAAGTGACAATTTTCCAGAGTTGAGTATTACTTACAGCAGCTGTTACGTCAGCACACGTATCTCCCCGTTGCTCCTAAATATTTTACTGAGCCTTTTGGCAGTCTCATGCTCGCTTTCACTTGGAGTCCTCTCCGGCTCGTCATTCTCTGGGCCTTTCTGAGTGTCAGGTTTGTTGTAGATGTGATACTGACACAGTTATAACCAATCGCAATATCCTCCCTGATCTGTGTCCTGACATTTGACCAGACTGCCAAATTGCATTAAGAAGCTTAGAATTAAATGAATGTCTGGCTGTTACAGCAAAGAAGGCGGCCTTTCGGCCCTTCCTGTCCGTACTGACTGCCCGACACTGCATTCCCCAAATGGGTTGTGATCTGTGGCTGGAGAAGTTAGGGAGGTTTCATGGCATGATGTAATGCTGGGAGGATTGAGCTATGCCAGCTCTCGATGAGTATTCTGTCCCAGTGGAAAATACTGGGCTGGTTTCAGCTTCTCGTAAACTGACCTGTCTTTCCGTCAGTTACCACAGGCCCGCCCAGCCACACAGCAGGACACACAGCCGAGGCCAAGGCCATTTTCCCTGCCCCAGCCCTTCCCGCCGCTGTTCTACTGAGGGAGTGGAGGTCAATTCCTTCCCTCTCCCTGACCCTCTGCCTGACACCCGACCCCATCCCTCTCCCTCACCCACGACCACATCCCTCGCCCTGACCCCACCCCTCTCCCTGACCCCTGACTCCATCCCTCTCCCTGACCCCATCCCTCTCCCTCACCTCCGACTCCATCCCTCTCCCTGATCCCAAACCTCTCCTTGACCCCATCCTTCTCCCTGACCCCCGACTCCATCCCTTTCCCTGAACCCATTCCTCTCCCTGACCCCTGACCCCATCCCTCTCCCTCACCTCCGACTCCATCCCTCTCCCTGATCCCAACCCTCTCCCTGACCCCAGACGCCATCCCTTTCCCTGATCCCATCCCTCTCCCTGACCCTGACCTCCCTCTCGCTGCCACTGACTGAGACTGAATCAGCCCATTCGCAACCTTTGGGGAGGGGCATCGGCGGGGGGGTTGCTACCCCAGGGGAGGGGCTCTGGTGAGGGAGTGGCTCCCATGGTGGAGGGGTCTGGTGGGGGAGGGGCTCGGGTGGGAGAGGGTCTCTGTTGGGGGAGGTGCTCTGGTGGAGGAGGGGTTCGGGTGGGGGAGGGTCTCTGTTGGGGGAGGTGCTCTGGTGGGGGAAGGGCTCAGATGGGAGAGGGGCTCTGGTGGGGAGAGGTTCTAGTGGGGGAGGGGCTCGCATGGGGGAGGGGGCCTAGTGGTCTCTCGTGGGGGAGGGGCCTGGTGGGGGAGGGGCTCCCATGGGGATGGGCACCTGTGGGGATTTACATTGAAAATTTTATAAAACAGGACCTCAAAGGTTGTAATCTGAGGAGTACTCTCAGTGCCACGTGCTAGTATAGAAATGGGCAGATAGTGCAGGTCAGTGCTGGAGGGAGAGTTTCAGATTCTTGGGTCATTGGGTTGGTTCTGGGGAAAGGGGCATCTGTACAAGAATGGACGGGTTGCACCTGGGGAGAAATTCAGTCACGCCCCGCTTTATAACGCCGTCTGTTACCATCGTGCTGATCGCTGGCTCAAGGCTCATTTTTTTTTTTGGCGATTTTCCACTCAGCCTTGGCCCAGCGATGTCAAATGGGCGATGTGATTTCTCGGCGAACTCACGATCGCCCAAAGAAAACGGAAGTGAATGAAAAGAAAAGCTTCCCTAGCAACGCATTACTGCGCATGTACACGTTGATTTTTTTTTCAGGTTGATGCTCCTTCCCGCGTTTTGAGAGGTCAAGGATCTTCACACATGCTCAGAAGCTCTATGTCGGTCTGGGAGAGAGAGAGAGAGAGAGAGAGAGGAGAAAGGAAGCAGGTATTTTGACCAACTCTAAAAGCAGATAAATTTAAAGAATGGAGGGAGCTGCAGGAAAGCGAAGGGCCAAGCCCTTCAGCAAGGAGGCCAATGAGGCCCTAGTGAACAATGTCAGCGCGAGGTGGGAGGATCTGACACGGGTTGGCATGGGAAACCTCCACCCGTGCATATCGGAGGATTTGGGCAGAGATTGCCGACGTGCTCACATCGGCATCTAATGAAGCCCGGACACCGGACCAGTGCCGCAAAAGATGGAACAGTCGACTGGCGGCTGCAAGAGTAAGTTGGAATTTAAAATTGAAATCATCCATATTTATTATTTAATGTTGTATAGAAAATCTAATTAGAATCTGCGATATTATCTCGTTATCTATAAGCATGACTAAGTAACTAATTTAGGATTAAATTATTACATTTATGCACCGCAACATAAATGTGAATGTTACAGTATGAAATATCTTATTCCTATGCAATTTAGTGCAAACTTGAAATTGAACTTATAAATCTGTCAGTCCTAAATGTTTATTGCCAAATCAATCTGCTTATGCCGTTCAATGTTACCTTATCTATTACAGAAGAAGATATCCATCAACCAGTGAGAGCAACACAGAACGGTCGGGGGCTGTGCCATGCTGCAGTCGCTCACCGCCTACGAGGAGCTTGCAGTGGCCTTGGTGGGGCCAGAAAGCCATTCGGTCACAACCCGTGGTGTGGCCGAACCCACCCTAGAGTCACGTGAGTAATGAGAACTGTGCATTGTGCAATGTGTGAATCAATAGTAAATAATTGTTACGCGGGTAATCCTATGCAATGTTACTTTACTTTGATATATAATTGAGTTATACTATTGAGATGTACTATTGATCTTCAAATGAGGTCATGTTAGGACTGGTGAGCGCTTGTGCATATGGGCTAATGGTAATGTTTTGAGTTCTTGAAAAATTGAGATGAATTGATTTGCATTGTTAAACGTTGTTAATAATTTCTATTTGTCTTTCAAAGGTCAACAAGTATTGATGGAGTCACGTCCGCTGACCAGTTAAGACACTCCCAGGAGGACAAGCCAGAGGAGGAGCCATTGCAGACTCCTGCTGCGGCTGTGCATGAGCAGGAGGAGGAGGAAGAGGAGGAGGAGGAGGAGGAGGAGGAGGAGGAGGAGGAGGAGGAGGAGGAGGAGGAGGAGATTTTTTTGTGGGGGGGGGGGGGACAACCTGTGGCCATCTCTTTTGAGACAGATGAGGCACCGGGACCAAGCAGTGTGCAGGTGGTGACGCCAAGGCGCGTGACATTTCAGACGCCGACCCCACGGCAGTCCGGTCAGCGTGATATGCACTCGCCTGCCACAGAGGACCAGACGGAGAGCTTACTTTCCCTGTGCAGGGAGACGTTCGCGATCGGTCGCGACCTTATCCAGGGGTTCGCGGGTTTCTCAGCCAATTGGAGCCAGTTCTCCACATCCTGGAGCGAGTTCTGCTCGCACTTCTCCAGCTGGTCTTCTGAGCAGTCACAGACTGCTCGGGAGATGTTGGAGGAGATCGGGGCAGACAGCCACAACAAATGCCCTACGGCATGCATTGCTGGCTGTACACGGCGCTGCACCCCAAGGTGTCGTGTCCACTCGCAGCGAGACCCCAAGCACACAAGCGAGTACAATGGACACAGTTCCTCCTGACTTGGAAGTAGAGCCTGAGGCTTCAGCTACCGCTCCGTTACCTCCACCACGGCAGGAAGTCTTGCCGTCCCACTCTGCACGACGTCTTGGTGTCGGTCTGCATAGACCAAACGGGTGGGTGGGGTGCGAACAAGATCTGGAGGGAAACGTGGTCGCAGGTAGGGAGGGGAGAGTGCTTCTCAATAGTTCACTTGTTTCTAAAATGTTCACTTGTTATTATCACTTTATTATTCTCTTGTTATTATTACTAAATTGGGCACTTGTATTCAATACTTAAATGTTCACTTGTTATCATTACTTAACTGTTCACTTTCCATTCTTTCTGAAATGGTCACTGGTTATCGTTACTGAAATGGCCACTTGTTCTTTAAAACTTAAATGCTCAATTTCTTCTTCTAACGTTTTGGGGATTTTGAGGGAAGGGTGGGTTGGAGGGAGGGTGTTGTTCATTAAAATGTTCTACAACTTTTGTACCTTCTCTCTTAGTTACATAAGTTTTACAACGTACAGTTTTTCATGCATATCTGTTTGTTTATTCTGTTTCCTCACGGATATGAAACTTTTGATTAACTGTAATTGTAATTGAACGTTTGAATATCAGTAATAATAGTTCATGCGAAGCGTTCATTAATGAGCTGCTGACGCAAAAGCTTAGCTGCCGTGTAACTGCCACTGGCTACTGGTCTTCGGGAAAGGTGAGGTGGTACCGGTGCGAGATCGTCAGGCTGATTAAGCTCCCCTACGTCCTTGCCCGCGTCCTCGCCCGCCTGTTCCTCCTCTTCATCTTCGCTGGCTGCCTCTTCTGTCTCATCTCCTTCTGGAGGTGGACCTGCAGCATGATCTGGTATTATTTATCCTCTCTTTGTAGCTAGGTTATGCAGCATGCAACACACCACAATAAGCTCTGCTAGCTGATCAGGGTGGTACTGGAGGCTGCCTCCGGAATGATACAGGCATCTGAAGCGCTGCTTTAGGACTCCAATTTTCTTTTCAACGATGTTGCGAGTCGCTATGTGACTTTCATTATACCGTCTCTGTGTTTCAGTAACAGGATTACGCAGAGGGGTCATGAGCCAACTGGCAAGCCCATATCCTTTATCCCCCAGCATCCAAACGTGACCTTCTGGCTGATTGGCAAACAGGTCAGGGATAGTACTTTCACGTAAGATGTGCGCATTATGGATGCTGCCAGGAAATGTAGCATTTACTGTGGTCGACAACAAGCTGCACATTTAGTGAGTGGAACCCCTTTCTGTTACGAAACACCTCCGCGTTCTTTAAGGGTGCTTTCAGGGCAATGTGCAGGCCGTCTATTGCTCCCTGCATCTTGGGGAAGTCTGCTATTCTCGAGAAACCCAAAACCCTCTCGGTCTGTGCCTCCCTGGTCATTGGGAAGCTTATGAAGTCCATCCGTGAGTGTAAAGCGCTTCAGTCACCTGTCGAATGCAGCAGCGTGTAGCGTGCTGAGTGATATGGTAGATGTCGCCAGCTGAAGCCTGAAAAGATCCCGATGCGTAAAAGGCTAGGGCAGCAGTAACCTTCACCTCAACGGACAGTGCGGTTCTGATGGTGCTGGAAGGCTGCAGATCACCCTTGACAACTTGACATATCTCATCAATGACCTCCTTCCGGAATCGCAGTCTCCTAAGACAAGCATTTTCAGACAAGCTCAGGTAGGATTGCTTTTCCAAGTACTTTCGTTGGCTGTACGGTTTCCTCCTCTGCCTTCGTCTCCGTCTACGCATTACTCTGCCACCTCTCCGATTGATCCTTTCAGTAACCAGTGTGTGAGCAGTTGCAATTAAAGGCAGGGAAAGCATAGGCCCCATCACTATCAATAATTACTTTCACTAATTTTAATAATCTCTCTACTCTATACTCTCGAATCACTGTAGTCTGCCCTCTCTGTACTCTCTAAGCTGTATACCAGTCAGTTTGATAGACCCCAACAATATCATTAAATAATTTCACTATGTAAAAGCTATTTACTAAATAATTCCAATATATGAGATCTATTTAGCATAAAAAAGTTGATAATACCTATTTATATTCCCTGTCTCAAATTTCTGAGTACAATTTTCTTCAATTTTACTCTCTAAATGACTCACAACTAATTCTCCACCCTTACTCCGAAGTTAAAAATGCCGTCCGTAGTGCCCATTTCCTTCTCTTAGGCCCTGAAAAAGCAACTATTTTTCAGCACTCTTTTGGGCCTTGCATCGGCCCAGCGAAGTGCATGCTAGGTGCTGAAACTTGGGATGGGCTTTGTGTGGGCGATCATTTGGGCGATCAGCTCGCCGATCAAAGTGGAAACTTGGGGGCCTATTTTTCCGGTGATGTTTTGGGCCTAGTTTCCACTTTTTGCTTAAAATGGGCGCTAGAGATCCGTTTTGGGCGATAGATGGGCCATAGATGGGCCATGTGAAGTGGAAAGTCTAGCCCCTCATCTTTGGGCGTAAAAACTAAATTTAGGACTTTGAGGCTGCATCTGATGCCCAGCACTAAAATCAGCACTCAGGCGCTGACACCGCCTCAAAAACGGCCATAATGAATTTCAACCCTGACTTTAATTTTGAAAAGTTAGCACCCCAGGCGCAAACAAATCTTAACTTCTAAATTTTGCTTCAGCGCCCCGGGAAGGAAGGGGCTGGTAAATGACCTCAGTGGGGCGCTACAGGGGCACTAAACACCAGAGTGCTACCCAATTTCAGGCGAGTTGCATTCAGCAACTATCCTTCAATCCTTTACATTGGTTCATTCCAGCTCTTAAAAGGGAGGTTATATCAAGCTGCAGCAGCTCATTTTCAGCAGTGCTGCATTTGAAGGAGAACTGAGAGGAAGTGGAAGAACTTTTTGGTATGGCTGCTGCTAATGCAGCTGGAAGGGAGAGAGCTTGTCGTTTTAATGACATGACATTGGAGGCATTGGTGGGGGAAGTCGAGAGAAGGAGGGATGAGTTCTTCCCAGCAACTGGAAGGAAGCCATTGCTCCAGGTCGTCAGGACCATGGGGAGGGAAGTGGCCGAGGAGATGTTGGCCAACACTGTAGTGCAACGGACCCTCACACAGTGCCGGAAGATATTCAACGCCCTCGGTCGGGTGGTCAAGGTGAGTACATATTTCCACATCTCCAGCCTCTGACCTTCTGTCTGTGCACACTGCACAAAGCACCACACCCCACCACTCACCCACCAAACATGTGCAGCTTCTCAAATTCACATCCTCATCTCACACCTTACCTACATTCATAGCTATTCAACTATGGTACTCACATCTCCCAAACACATAGCTGCACTCTGACTCACACAATCGTTTCCCTTGCAGGCCAAGATGGCCCACAATGGGAGGGAGCAGCAGAGGACAGGTGGGGGTGATGCACAGCTCCAGCAGCTCTCAGACCCGGAGGAATGATGCTGCGACTCATTGGGCAGCAGGTGGTGGGCGCGTGACCGTCGGCGATGTCGATCCCGCTGGGGGCAACAACGGCATCTTCATCCCCTCTCCTTCTCTCATCCCACATACCCCTCACACCACAAGCCTTTCTCACTTTCCAGCTCCTGATAGTGCCTCCATTCCTGTCCCCTGCCCTCACCTTAACGTGAGTCTTGTGCCATTTATGCTTTCAGATAATCAGCCAGCAGATGAGCAGCTTGTCCCTGAGCCTCCCAGGAAAAGGGGAGGAGGACCCAAGCACCATGTCACTGCATGTCTCACCCACAGGCACCACCTCAGAGACTGGCACTGCGCGGTTGTTAGAAGTAAGCTTAGTAAAGGGGTCTGCACTGGCTGAGGCACCGGGGCCTAGCGGGCTGCAGCAAGACCAAGGGGGAAGGGTAGCTTGAGGGCAGTTCCCCGGAGGGAGAGTTCGCGTGTGAGTTCTGCTGCACAGGACTCAGATGAGGACCTCGTTGGTGAGGCATTCACAATAAGGGTGATGGCCATGCACTCCGAGATGATCGGTGTAATGGCAAGGGTGCCCGAGAGCCTTGGTGCCCGCTATGGTTAGGAGGATGGAGGAGACCGCCTCCAACATTGCACAGATCTCTGCGCACACCATGGAGCCCATCATTGCCAGTCTGCGGACGATGGTGGACACCCAGAGAGACCGTGGTGACCCAGATCTCATGACGTGTGTCATGGGCGATGTGGCAGCTTCCATTGCAGCACAAACGGAAGTAATGCAATGCCGACAATGGTTGCTGGCATCAAGTCTTAAACTGCTCTCATGCAGTCTCAGCTGGATGCCAGGCGTACTCTGACTGCGGCCTTCACCGCTGGTTCCACCACAGTCCATCGGGGATCTCACGGTGTCGCAGCAGGCCACCAAACTGTGCTCCAGCAGATTGGTGGGGATCCTGAGGTGCTTCCCCAGAAAGTGGCTGTGGGTCAATGGAGCAGGAACCTGCTGTCCTTGCTCAGGATTACAGCATTCCTGCTCCCACCACTGCCACTCCGCCATTGCCCTTATTGCTGCCTGTCATCCAGCCAGCCCAGACTGCCGCCGCCCAGCCTGAGGTGGTGCAGTTTACAGCCGGACCTTCCAGGCCCAGAGCTGGTCGAGGGCATCCAGCAAGGCCATCCGTAGTCTCTGGCCCTGACACTCAGCAGCCTCCTGTGCTGCTTCTGTCTGGTGATGGAGAAGAAAATGTATTCTCTTCTCCTTCTGTAGAGAACATCTGTGACCTTGCGGATGCAGCAATGGACAGCAAACTGCGATATGTTAGATACGTCTCCTGTTGCAGACTGGAAGGATCCACCGGCATAGAAATTGAGGGCGATGGTGACCTTGACTGCCCCTGAGAGCTGTGCTCACTCTGAGGCTCAAAGTTGGGGGCTCAAGGTCTGGGTTCAAGAGGTGGTAGAGCTCTGTGACCACGTCCTTGCTGAAACGCAGCCGTCGAACACATGGCTCCTCAGTGAAACTGATGTAGAAGAATTTCTGCCGGAATACCCTGGGAGGGTGAGGCCTCCTGTCCCCAGCCCTGTTGGACCCCCTCCCTCTGGCCACATTTTGCTGCCTTTCTCTGCGTCTCAGTTGCCTCTGCCGGTGACGCCTCAGCGCGAGGGTGAGTGCCAAACCCTGTCTGCCCATGTGGAAGAAGGCACCAACCGTTATTGGCCAACTGAACATTTGCTCGATGCTGGCACTCCTCCAGCCGACTCCCGCCTGAAACAGGACAGCTGAAGCCATTGTTGTCAGCGCCAGGTGGTAAAGCAGGGGGCGGGAGCGAATATATCTCCCAAGGTGGGCGGTTAGCATCGCCGGGCGCTGCCGAGCAGGCGCTACGTGTTGACGCCACCGTAAAGCCCCGCCCAAATTAGCAGGAGGCGTTGTTCTCGCCATGCCCGGGTGAAACCTCATTTGCACCCATTTCGCCCCCAGGGCCCCAACGTACCCCAATTTTACCCCCAATGGTTTCACATGGATTTCGATGCTTTCCTGACTGGGGTGTAAAGTCAGTCCTCATTGTTGAGCGTTGGCATTGTTGGAACCTTCACTCTGGGTTTTTTGGTTGCTCCAGTTTGGTTTGCTCCGATTCTCGATTTGGAGGACACAGCGGGCCCTGAGGTAAACAACAGTGAGATCCATCAACCTCGATACTCGTATAAACATCCTGCAAAAGGTCAGGGAAAGGCTGGAACATTCAAGTGGACATTGTTGGCGGAGCAGCCAATGAAGATCTTGAAGCAGCATGTGATCCTCATTGGAAACTGTACCATCAGGTGTACAGACAACACCCCGTGTACATAAGGTGTACAAACAGCATCCTGTGTACATCAGGTGTACAGACAACATCCCGTGTGCATCAGGTGTACAGACAGCATCCTGTGTACATCAGGTGTACAGTCAACATCCTGTGTACATCAGGTGTACAGGGTGTACAGACAACATCCTGTATACATCAGGTATACAGACAGCATCCTGTGTACATCAGGTGTACAGACAACATCCCGTGTACATCAGGTATACAGACAGATTCCTGTATATATCAGGTGTACAGACAGCACCCTGTGTACATCAGGTGTACAGACAGTACCCCGTGTACATCAGCTGTACAGACAGCACCCTGTGTACATCAGGTGTACAAACAGCACCCTGTGTACATCAGGTACAGCACCCTGTGTACATCAGGTACAGCACCCTGTGTACATCAGATGTACAGACAGCACCCCGTGTACATCAGGTGTACATAGAAACATAGAAACATAGAAAATAGGTGCAGGAGTAGGCCACTCGGCCCTTCGAGCCTGCACCACCAGTCAATAAGATCATGGCTGATCATTTAACTCAGTACCCCTTTCCTGCTTTCTCTCCATACCCCTTGATCCCTTTAGCCATATGGGCCATATCTAACTCCCTCTTGAATATATCTAACGAACTGGCATCAACAACTCTTTGCGGTAGATAATTCCACAGGTTAACTGTCATGTATGTAACCTTTATGTAACAACACTGCAATATTGTATATACGTTAGAAATGCACACCTTGACCACAGGGGGTGAACTTGTGGGAGACACTCCTCACCTGGTCACCCAGGTATTTAAAGGGAGGTCCCACGCAGGGTCATCACTTCTTGGTTCCGTGAATAAAGGTTCAGGTCATGGAGTGACCTTGTCCATATAATGTGCCTCGTGTGGATTTGTGATATTGTGTCAGGACTTTACATTAGCGACGAGAAACGGGAATCAACGACCCACAAGAATGGCCACTGGCAGCACAGATGAACGGTACTGTGTTGGTGAGGACTGGGACGATTTCATTGAGAGGCTCCAGCAGAGTTTTGTCACGAAGGACTGGCTGGGAGACGCAGCGGCCGACAAGCGAAGGGCTCATCTGCTGACCAGCTGTGGATCTAAGACTTACGCGCTCATGAAAGACCTGCTAGCACCCGAGAAGCTGGCGGACAAAACCTTTGAAGAGCTCAGCAAACTAATCAGTGAGCCCTCAAACCGGCGAGCAGCGTACACATGGCCCGACACAGATTCTATACCCACCGACTTCGGGAAGGACAGAGCATATCGGATTTCGTTGCGGACCTCTGGCGCTTGGCCAGCCTCTGTAAGTTCACAGACGCCTGCAGGGGGGAGATGCTAAGGGATTTCTTTATTGAGGGCATCGGTCATGCTGGGATTTTCAGAAAGCTAATTGAGACCAAGGACTTGACCTTGGAATTGGCGGCGTTGATGGATCAGACTTTTATGGCAGAGAAGGAAGAAACCAAGATAATATACACGCGCAATTCTGCCTCCAACGATGGATCAGGAGTCAATATCATAAACGCGACACAGAGCCCCGCAGGCAGGCGAGGGCAGTTCGACACACCCCAGGCAGCAATAGACCCAAGAGTAAGTCTCCAACAGAGACAATGGCAGGTTGAACGGACATTTACACCCCCCCAGTGGACAATGCGGCCTGGGATGGGGCCATTGACACCCACTAACAGGGTGCTCAAGAGCAGTCAAAGGGACAATCAGTGAGGAATGCCTTGCAACAGCCCTTTTGTTCATAACAATGGGAATCTCAGTTCATGCTGGAGGTGTGGGGGCAGACATGCTGCCAGGACTTGCAGGTTTCAACAGTTCGCCTGCAGAAATTGTAACCTCAGTGGCAATTTAGCCAGAATGTGCAGAAAGCCTGTAACCAGGCTAATATGAGGCGGATGAACCAGATGAGGGGTCTGCGAGGCAGGATGACGCTTGGGGCAAATCAATGGACGCTGAAGTTCAGCGTGTTCATGTGGCAAACATTCACAGCTCATATACCAAAACGCCATCTATGATGATGAAAGTCCTATTAAACGGCATCCCTGTATGCATGGAGCTGGACACGGGGGCCAGCCAGTCACTCATGAGTGTTCAACAATTCGAAAAGCTGTGGCCACTCAAAGCCAGCAGACCCAAACTAGAACGCATTGAGACGCAATTATGGACGCATTCCAGTGCTAGGCAGTGCAATGTTGGTGGTCACGAACAATGAACTGCCGCTCTGGATTGTCCCGGGCAATGGTCCTGCACTGTTGGGGAAGAGCTGGTTAGCTGAGATGAACTGGAAATGGGAGGATGTGCATGCCATGTCATCTGTGGAGTGAAGTTCATGCTCACAGGTCCTACAGCAATTTGAGTCATTATTTCAACCTGACGTCGGGACGTTCAAAGGTACCAAAGTAGTGATACGCATCACCCCGGACACCAGACCAGTGCACCAGAAAGCCAGAGCTGTGCTGTATGTGATGTGGAAGAAAATTGAGAGCGAGTTGGACCGGTTGCTGAGAGAGGGCATCATCTCGCCCGTTGAATTCAGTGACTGGGCAAGCCCCATCGTTCCCATCCTAAAAGCGGATGGCTCGGTCAGGATCTGTAGTGACTACAAGGCCACTATCAACCGGGTGTCCCTACAAGACCAATACCCGCTCCCAAGAGCAGAGGACCTTTTTGTCATGCTGGCTGGCGGCAAGCTGTTCACCAAGTTGGACCTCACTTCAGCCTACATGACCCAAGAACTGGCCGACGAATCTAAACTACTGACCACCATCATCACGCACAAGGGACTGTTTATCTACAACAGGTGTCCGTTTGGCATTCGATCAGCGGTCGCAATTTTTCAAAGAAACATGGAAAGCCTGCTTAAATCCATTCCTGGAACAATCATATTTCAGGACGACATCCTCATCACCGGTCGTGACACCGAGGAACACCTCCACAACCTGGAGGAGGTGCTACGCCGACTGGACCGGGTAGGCCTGCAACTCAAGAAGTCTAAGCGTGTGTTTTTGGCTCCCGAGGTCAAGTTTCTGGGCAGGAGGGTTGCTGCAGATGGGATTCGGCCCACCAAATCCAAAACGGAGGAGATTCGTCGCGCGCCCAGGCCCGGCAACACATCGGAGTTGCGTTCATTTCTGGGGCTCTTGAACTATTTCGGGAACTTTCTGCCGAACTTAAGCACATTGTTGGAGCCGCTACACGTGCTCCTGTGTAAGGGTTGTGATTGGTTTTGGGGGGACTGTCAGGAACGGGCTTTCAATCAGGCGCGGAACCTACTTTGTTCAAATAAGTTGTTGACCTGTACGACCCCTGTAAGAAATTGGTTCTGACATGTGATGCATCGTCCTATGGGGTTGGGTGCGTGTTGCAGCAGGGTAATGCTGAGAGTCAATTACAACCTGTGACTTATGCCTCCAGGTCACTCTTTCAAGCGGAACGGGGATATGGGACGGTCGAGAAGGAAGCGCTTGCATGTGTCTATGGGGTGAAAAAGATGCATTAGTACCTTTTTGGCAGGAGGTTCGAATTAGAAACGGACCACAAGCCGTTAACATCCCTGCTGTCAGACAGCAAGGCCGTCAATACCAATACGTCAGCTCGCATACAGCGATGGGCTCTCACGCTCGATCCGTATGACTACAACATCCTGCACCGACCCGGCATCGAAAATTGTGCTGACACACTCAGCAGGCTTCCACTGGCCACCACTGAGGGGGCAGCGGAGCAAAGCGCTGAGATGGTCATGACTGTTGATGCCTTTGACAGCGCAGGCTCCCCCATCACAGCCCGCCAGATCAAAATCTGGAGCAACAGAGATCTCCTCCTATCCTTGATTAAGAAATGTGTCTTGTCTGGGGATTGGGTGCCTGTACACAGAGCATGTCCTGAAGAGGTCAGACCGTTTCACAGACGGATGGATGAGCTCTCCATCCAAGCCGGGATGCCAGGTAGTCATGCCCAGAGGGGCAGGGAAGCATTCATCAAGGAACTCCACAGCGAGCACCCAGGCATTGTGCTGATGAAGGCCATTGCCCGGTCACATGTGTGGTAGCCGGTAATTGATTCAGACCTGGAACACTGTGTTCGCAGGTGCACGACGTGTGCCCAGCTAGGTAATGCCCCCAGGGAGGCCCCACTCAACCCGTGGCCCTGGCCCACCAGGCCACGGTCACGTAGACTATGCGGGCTCGTTCATGGGAAAAATGTTTCTCGAAATGGATCGAGTGCATCATTTTGAATTCGTGCACGACATCCACCATCGTGGTGAGTCTGCGCATGGTCTTTGCGACCCACGGCTTGCCGGACATCCTTGTTAGTGATAATGGCCCATGTTTCACAAGCTACGAATTCCGGGAGTTCACATTGGGTAATGGCATTAACCATGTCAGGACAGCACCGTTCAAGCCAGCCTCCAATGGCCAGGCGGAACGTGCGGTCCAAATCATAAAGCAAGGCATGCTCCGGATTCAAGGACCCTCCCTTCAATGCCGCCTATCGCGCCTCCTGCTGGCCTACAGGTCCCGACCGCACTCGCTCACGGGGGTCCCGCCGGCGGAGTTACTCATGAAACGAACACTCAAAACTCGGCAGTCCCTCATTCATCCAGTCCTGTCCGACATTGTTAAGTCCCAAAACGAGTACCATGACCGAAATTTAAGGGAGAGATGTATAGAAATTGATGACCCCGTATTTGTTCTCAATCACGCTTTGAGGCCCAAATGGCTTGAGGGTACTGTAATAGACAAAGAGGGGTTGTAGTGGTGAAACTTAACAATGAGCAGATATGCCGCAAGCATCTGGACCAAGTTTTTAAAAAAAAGTTCAGCATGGACACTGAGGAACCTGAGGAAGATCATGAGATGGTATTCACACCACCACCAGTGAACGAGTAACAAGAACAGTCAGCAGCATGCACAGTCCCTGTGGCCAGCCCGGACAAGCCAGAATCACCACAGAGGACAGAGATGCATACCAAGGCTCAACAACCAGAGCCCCAACTGCGGCACTCCACGAGAGAGCGCAGACCACCTGAGAGACTTAACCTATGATCCCAATAAGATGTTGAGGAGGAGGTGATGTCATGTATGTAACCTTTATGTAACAACACAGCAATACTGTATATATGTAAGAAATGCACACCTTGACCACAGAGGGTGAACTTGTGGGAGGCACTCCTTACCTGATCACCCAGGTATTTAAGGGGAGGTCCCACGCAGGGTCATCACTTCTTGGTCCCGTGAATAAAGGTTCAGGTCATGGAGTGACCTGTCCATAGAATGTGCCTTGTGTGGATTTGTGGTATTGTGTAAGGGCTTTACATTAACAACTCTGAGTGAAGAAGTTTCTCCTCATCTCGGTCCTAAATGGCTTACCCCTTATCCTTAGACTGTGACCCCTGGTTCTGGACTTCCCCAACATCGGGAACATTCTTCTTGCATCTAACCTGTCCAGTCCCGTCAGAATTTTATATGTCTCTATGAGATCCCCTCCTATTCTTCTAAACTCCAGTGAATACAGGCCCAGTCGATCCAGTCTCTCCTCATATGTCAGTCCTGCCATCCCGGGAATCAGTCTGGTGAACCTTCACTGCACTTCCTCAATAGCAAGAATGCCCTTCCTCAGATTAGAAGACCAAAACTGAACACAATATTTCAGGTGAAGCCTCACCAAGGCTCTGTACAACTGCAGTAAGACCTCCCTGTTTCTATACTCAAATCCCCTAGCTATGAAGGCCAACATACCATTTGCCTTCTTCACCGCCTGCTGTACCTGCATGCCAACTTTCAATGGTTCAAGTACCATGACACCCAGGTCAAGTTGCACCTCCCCTTTTCCTAATCTGTCGCCATTCAGATAATATTCTGCCTTCATGTTTTTGCCACCATAGTGGATAACCTCACATTTATCCACATTATATTGCATTTGCCGGGCATTTGCCCACTCACCTAACCTGTCCAAGTCACTCTGCAGCCTCTTAGCATCCTCCTCACAGCTCACACCGACACCCAGCTTAGTGTCATCTGCAAACTTGGAGATATTACACTCAATTCCTTCATCTAAATCATTGATGTATATTGTAAATAGCTGGGGTCCCAGCACTGAACCCCATGGCACCCCACTAGTCACTGCCTGCCATTCTGAATAGGATTCATTTATCCCGACTCTCTGCTTCCTGTCTGCCAACCAGTTCTCTATCCATGTCAATACATTACCCCCAATAACATGTGCCTTAATTTTGCACACCAATCTCTTGTGTGGGACCTTATCAAAAGCCTTTTGAAAGTCCAAATATACCACATCCACTGGTTCTCCCTTGTCCACTCTACTAGTTACATCCTCAAAAAATTCTAGAAGATTTGTCGAGCATGATTTCCCTTTCATAAATCCATGCTGACTTGGACCGATCCTGTCACTGCTTTCCAAATGTGCTGCTATTTCATCTTTAATAATTGATTCCAACATTTTCCCCACCACCGATGTCAGGCTAACTGGTCGATAATTCTCCGTTTTCTCTCTCCCTCCCTTTTTAAAAAGTGGTGTTACATTAGCTACCCTCCAGTCCATAGGAACTGATCCAGAGTCGATAGAATGTTGGAAAATGATCACCAATGCATCCCCTATTTTTAGGGCCACTTCCTTAAGTACTCTGGGATGCAGACTATCAGGCCCTGGGGATTTATCGACCTTCAATCCCACCAATTTCCCTAACACAATTTTCTGACTAATAAGGAATTCCTTCAGTTCCTCCTTTTTGGTAGACCCTCAGTCCCCTAGTATTTCCAGAAGGTTATTTGTGTCTTCCTTCGTGAAGATAGAACCAAAGTATTTCTTCAATTGGTCTGCCATTTCTTTGTTCCCCATTATAAATTAACCTGATTCTGACCTACGTTTGTCTTCACTAATCTTTTTCTCTTCACATATCTATAGAAGCTTTTGCAGTCAGTTTTTATGTTCCCAGCAAGCTTCCTCTCATACTCTATTTTGCCCCCCTAATTAAACCCTTTATCCTCCTCTGCTGAATTCTAAATTTCTCCAGTCCTCAGATTTGCTTCTTTTTCTGGCCAATTTATATGCTTCCACAGACAGCACCCTGTGTACATCAGGTGTACAAACAGCACTCTGCATACATCAGGTGCACAGACAGCACCCCATGTAGATCAGGTGAACACACAGCCCCCTGTGTACATCAGGTGTACAGACAGCACCTCATGTAGAGATAAGATAGGGGATTCTACCAATCGTAGGGTTCAGCATCCGGCTTTGGGATTGTTCTACAAAGAAGCTGTGCTTGATTTACAATTGGGAGGTGTTCACTGGACGAGCTGAGTTGTTTAGGAGGGTTGGTCTGCCACAAACTTCCCGGGAGCACAAAGGCTGGCAAAGGTTTGAGCTTGCTTTCAGAAAGCATTTAAACTAGTTCAGCTTGGGGAAAGTGCAGATATGTTCAAAGATAGCTTTAGCGACCTTGGTCATTGCATAGATTCTAAGCACGCAGTTAAACCAGGTAGGAAGCAGACAAGAAGAAGAAGAGATGAGAGACCTTTAAGTTGTTTCTATACAAATGCGAGGAGTGTTCGAAACAAATTGTTAGAACTACAATCCTATGCTGTATTGGAAACATTAGACCGTTGTGTTTTTCTGTGGCTGCATGAAATTTGCCGAAAAGGCTGCAAGGGATTGGGAATGTTTACCAGCAGGGAACTGATAGCTGGAGAGGGACTTGACTTTTCCTCACTCGGTCAAGCTCAGGCTTTGAGAGTTCAGCAGACCAAGTGGTAGGAAGTAATTATTGGTCATTGTTGTAGAACCTCAGGTAGCCAGCACTCCTCATGGGAGAGAACTCTGGCTGGGGGCCACCATGGCTCAGTTCCTCAGACAGGTAGCCGCCGCATGGTGGTCCGGACACCCCCCAGGCTCACAAACAGGAGCTGTGGGTCATAATTGGGGCCGTACTGCTGGCTGTAGGGTCTGAAGACGGAAAGTCGCTAGCTGGGTGCTGACGCACACCAACGACTGACCGCCCTCCCTAAGCGGGAGACTCAAGACTGCGGCAGAGACCCAGTGCTTCCTGTTGTTCCAGAAGAAGTCCACCAGCTTCTTCTGTATCTTGGCGACAAACGCAGGGGGAGGGGTCAAAGTGACCAGCCGGTACCACAGCATAACGGCCACCAGCTGGTTTATGACTAGCGCTTGACCCCTGTCGAGCAGCACTCGGAGCAGTCTTGTCCAGTGCCCTAGTTGAGCGGCGTCTTTGGCCTCCAGCTCCTGCCAGTTCGTCAGCCAGGCTTCCTCGGCAGGGCTAAGGTAGACTCCCAGATAGAGGAGATGGGTCGTGCTCCAGACAAAAGGCCTGAACTCCTCCGGCAGGGAGTCCACCTGCCACTGAACCACCAGGAATCCGGAACATTTCTCCCAGTTGATCCTGGCGGAGGATGCGGCCGAGTAAATCTCCTGACACTCACGCATCCTCCACAGGTCAACAGGATCCTCGACCATGAGGAGCACGTCATCGGCGTAAGCCGAGAGGACGACCTCCAGGCCCGGCCCTTGCAGATCCAGTCCCGTCAACCTCTTCCACAAGAGGCGCAGGAAAGGCTCCAGGCATAAGGCATATAACTGGCCGGACATGGGGCATCCCTTGCGCACCCCTCTCCCAAAGTGAAGGGGCACCGTCAAAGACCCGTTAACCTTAATCAGACACTCTGCGGCGGCGTACAGTGGTCGGATCTGGCTGCTGAACTGCATCACGAAATCGAGTGCGTGTAGAGTTCCAAAGAGGTATTCGTGATACACCCTGTTGAACGCCTTCTCCTGATCCAGGGAAAGGAAGGCGACCGACTGACCAGCCTCCTGGGAATGGTGGAGCAGGTCCCAGACCAGAAGGGATTATGGACCTCCCGCCTTCCTCCCGAGAATAGAAGGGGAGCCGCAGTGCAGGTCTGGGAGAATCCGAATCCGCAACCTCGCGTACTGGGCTCGGGACCCGACCGACCGCAGGACGTTCAGCGCCCCCTTCTACTCCTCGTAGACCTTCCGCGGGGCCGGGTCCTCCACCATTGCACCAAGACAGGGCCCCAGGTCGAGCACCTCCTCCTCCAAACGCCCGACCCAAGGCTCCTGTCTGACCCCCCCTTCACATACTCATGACAGAAGAGATGGCCGTGAGCCTTTCCCACGTCCCTCCATAGACTTAAAGACGCAAAGCCCCAACCCCCGTGCCCCCACTTCCTTCTCCAGTCAGCTACGAATCGAAGGAATGAATCCCAGAACCGCTCGCCCTCCAGCAACCGATTGTTCAGGACCCTACCTGCGCACAGAGAAGCTCTCCTCACGCGCTCTCCGCCCACACTGCCCCAAGCCTCGCCCACACAGCCCCATGCCCTGCCCACACTGCCACGAGCCTCGCCCACACTGCCCCGAGCCCCGCCCATACTGCCCAGAGCCCTGCCCACACTGCCACGAGCCCCGCCCACACCACCCCGAGCCCTGCCCATACTGCCCCGAGCCCTGCCCATGCTGCCCCGAGGCCCGCCGACACCACCCAAGCCCTGCCCACACTGCCCCGAACCTCGCCCAACTGCCCCGAGCCCCACCCATATGGCCCCGAGACCCACCTTTACTGCCCCAAGCCCTGCCCATATGGCCCTGAGCCCCACCCACACTGCCAAGAGACCCGCCCACATTGCCCCAAGCCCCACCCATATGGCCCCGAGACCTGTCCACACTGCCCCGAGTCCCGCCCATATGGCCCTGAGGCCCGCCCAAGCTGCCCCGAGCCCCGCCCACATTGCACGGTCCCGAGCCCCGCCAACACTGCCCACGGTGGTCTGGAAGCGGCCAGAAGGCGGGAGACATACACCAAGCAAATGTAAAGGCTATCGATTCTGGTCCTTCCTCCTCGAGACCTCGCGCACATGAAGGCGTTCGAGTCAGGATGGAGATTTTGCGAAATGTCCACCAAGTTAAAGGACCCAACCAGATCCATCACCTTCCCCGTTGCCAAGGTCTGGGGACACCAGAGTGGTCCTTCTGTTGAAATCTCCTTCCCCCCTGAGACCAGGATGATGGACTCATTGGCATCGATGGAGCCGAGCAGAGTGGACATTTCTTCCAAGAAGCGCATCTGGGGAGCGTGCAGCATCACTGGGTGAAGGGTCCGAGCACTGGCCTGAGGACTATACACCAACCCGAGGTGTAGCGGCACATCCCCCAGATGGACAATGAGGTCGAGCAAGCGACCAGGCACAGGTTCCTTGACCCCCAAGATCCCGGCCGAAAATACGGAGCCAGCAAGATAGCCTCCCCCCCTGCACCCCTACAAGTGGTGTTAACGAGGTGGCTCATGCAGATCCTTCCTTTCCCACTCCCCCAGTAACCCCCCCTCCACCCCCAGGAACCACGTAGTCTTGTCTCCCGCATGTTGATGTTTTCAACATGGCTACAGGACAGGCGGCTCCCAAGGGAGCTGTGCAGCTCTATCCTTGTCCATTGTTGCCGTCCTTTGCTCTTACTTTGTCAATTGCCAGTTTAGGGTTCCCATTGCCGTCCTAACTGTGTGTGGTAATTAAAACGTACTCATGCCTTTCAAATGGCCTCCATCCGCCACCTTCTTGAGATCCTGCCAACTATGCCAATTGAAGTGGAGTATTTAAAATAAACACTCAACATCAGGTCTGGGTTCGAAGATTCAAGTAGTCTTTATTTTTCACCGGTGGGGAGCTTACCTGCTAGTTGTCTGCAGCCAGGTCTCTCCAATTATACAAAGTTCCAAGCAACCTTTTATACATGTAATGATGCATGTCAGCCTCATGCACGGCTCCCCACCCCCCCAATGCCGTTTGATTGACCCAAAGCCCGCGAGTATAATTGCTGTTTGACGAATTCCCTTTCGCGTCACACAATCATTTGCCTATGTCTCATACCAAATGGAGTTTTTCCAACGTGTCACTTTTGACCCCTTGTCCTGTTTAGCTGCCTCTCTGGGCTTCCTGTGGTTTAACAGTTTGGCCTCCTGTAATTGTCCTCAGGTTACACAGCTTGTAAAGTTGACCACTATGAAAGCCCTTTTTAATTCTGAGATCCATTCTTAACCCTTTAATTATAGCAGAGCTCAAAAACCCCACTTCAGTCCCCCCTTGGGACTTGGCTACCCAGCCCAAGATTACCAACCTAAGTCTACTTCATCCTGTGTCCCCTGCTCCATTCTGTGGTGATCAGCCACGTGGGTTGGGGGACTCGGGACGTGACCTACGTCTCAAAGTATTTCAGGGTACTCGGCTAACAACTTTCGCCATTCCATAATTAAAGCTTTTGCTTTCCTTCTCCGTTGCCTCTTTCTGCATGCCATGCATAACCCAATTCCCCATCCGACAGCTAGCCCTAACTGTATGACGACCAATATGTGAGAGGCTATATGAATCCACAGATGGATATTCACGTTCATTCCCCAATTCCATACATGTACCCACCATTTGAGTGTCCTTCAGGGTTTCTTCAATGTCCTTTGAATGCTGTATGGAATCTTCCAGTATGCTTCTCTCAGTGTCCTTTTTCAATTGTGCCAAATGTTTTTTGAGACGGGGAATGTCTTGCCAACTTGGTATCTCATTTTGTTCCATTTCATCATCCCATCTCGGGTTGTTTAAAGTGATGTTCTCGACATGTTCCTCTCTTTGTGGAACTAGGTATCGATGACCTAGTTTGACCACAGCTTAGGCGTAAAACAGATAATGTCCCATTATCCCAGGCTGCCACCTCGGTCCCTCCCTGACTAAAGGGGCTGATTTCCAACCATCTGAGTGAACCCGCACACTATACATTGCCCTCTTTCCGTGGGGTGTGCGCACACTATCACGTCCAAATATTGAGTGCAACCATCGGTATGCACCCCTTGAAATGTGCCACTGAGTTTTACCGCGTAAGGGGGCGTATTGTGGAACTGAACCCGGGATTGGCCTTGTATTCTGCCTATGTTCTGTACTGCCCACAGATGTTCGGCATCCTTACCCTCTATCTGTGGGATAGCTAGAACCATACCTATCAATTTCAATTCTCTGGTAATACAATTACTTGGGGACAAGGACACCTGTGTTGTCTTACGAACATCGTCCTTAGTCCATTTGGACAACTGCGCATTACTTATCCAATCGGGTATTTTTTTCTGTTTCATCTGGTTTACATTGTATCGGATGTTCTCCAGTAACCATGTGCCATACATTACACATACAAGTTCTTTATATGTTTCTTGGGTTAGATCATTTAGTCGCACACTTATCTTATTGATAGTTTGGGCATGAGGTTCTCGGATTTCTTCGACTTGCAGCATTTGTCTGCCGACCTCGTCCCTGGTTTCTGACAACTGCGAAGTCCGATCGGTTCCCTTCAGTAAAAGGATTCTCAAACGTTGGGCTAAGTCTTAAACTTCTTGGTCTATACTGGCTATGTCAAATGTGTTAACAGCTGCCACCCTTGCTGCATACTGATAGTGTGTGTCAGTTGTTGTTAGACAACAGATAACATGAAAACCACAAACCCAGACACCATTAGACAATGTCAACTACAGTCCCACTGCCTGCAGCCTTTTCAGTTTAACACTCCAGTTAAAAATCTTTTACTTTTGTAAAGTCTCTGTGTTTTTATCCTCAAAATAAACATTCAGAAAAACAACTTCGCACACAATAGCATTTCATCCTTATCTTCCCAGTTACACATTGGTCAGAATTTTTAAAAACCATATCAATTATTAACATGAAATGCCTTATGTCTGGAACTAAAGGCTGTCCACAATTTACACCAACCAGAATTTTATCATGGCCATAATAAAAGTCTTATTTTTAATAGGGTAATTAACCTCAGTAATTCCAATCTTAAACTTCCCAATGCCACTTGGAAAAGAGGGAGGGGCCACACAAAGGAATATGCCTTCCCCAAAACGTTAAACACCAAAGAAAAACACCAGAACAGTAAGAAAGAATCTTCTCTTTTCTCCTTTTTATTAAGTCATAACTACCCATTATTCCTTAAATCAGTTTAAATTTCTGATCCCCGTACGCTCTAAGTGCGCCTCCAGGTACCTTTTAAATGTGGGTTTCTGCTTCTACCACCCTTTCAGGCAGTGAGTTCCAGACCCCCACCACCCTCTGGGTGAAGAGATCTTCTCTAAACCTCCCCCCCCAATTACTTTAAATCTATGTCCCCTGTAGGTTTTAGCACTTTTCTCTGCTATATGCCTCCAATTTCATGGTTTGAATTCCCACTAAACATCTTTTTTTTTAAAGATCCCTTTCTGCTTTTTTTAAACCGTCACCATAGCAACTAACTTTGACCCTTATTTCTTGCAGCACAAAGGGCCCCTCTTTCTCCACATTCCACACATCACTTTTGTCCGAGTTTGTTGCAGTTATAACAGACTTTGGGATTTACGAGCACCCCCACTGTTTCTAATTAATGAGGGTTGCTGGCAGTTGTTTCTCATCGGGGGCGGTATGTCCCACCCGTGGTCTTGGTTGTACTCAGCTGCCTTTCTGCCTCTGTTCCCCGCCCCCCCCTTCTATATCACCATCCTTTTTGTGTGTCCTGACGGGTGCTGTCGCCATCACACCTACTGTCAGTTTATTTTGTCGCTTTCTCAATCAATAGTCTCGTCCATCTACTTAATTCACAATACGTGCGAGTGACTAAAACGAGGGCTTTCACCTCCTTTTGTTTCTTTTCCAACTCCCACCATTTTCTTTGTTCAGCGGATGGGTCGTCTGGTTTCCAATTTTGTTTAATCATTATTTCAATTAGTTTTTGATTTTTGTCTGCTAGGTACCATGGCAGACACCTCTCTGGTCTCCACTCGAGTTTCTCACTTCCCATGACTATATGTTGTCAGCGGTACGTCCCCTGCCAGCTCCTCCTGAGCCGAGACCATTACTTGCAACTTATAGTAATTTACCAACCGCAATGTTTCACAGACACACTTCTATATAACTGACTGTAATTGTTTTACCTGGGATTTTTCCACTGACTAGTTGAAGTCTTGGCCTGACCTGCAGATTCGGATCTCTCAGGCAGCTGACATCAGATTTCTGCCGTTGTCCTAACTGTGTGTAGTAATTAAAATGTACTCACGCCTTTGAAATGGCCTCCATCCGCTGGTGTCCACCGCCCACTTGATATCCTGCCGACTACGCCAATTGTATTTAAACTAAACACTCAAAACCAGGTCTGGGTTCGAAGATTCAAGTCATCTTTATTTTACACCAATGGCGACCCTGCCTGTTGGTTGTCTGTAGCCAGGCCTCTCCAATGATACAAAGTTCCAATCAACCTTTTATACATTTAATGATGTATGTCAGCCTCGTGCATGTCAGCAACCGCCCCCCCCCCCACCCCATGCCTTTTAATAGGCCCAAAGCCCGCGATCACAATTGCTGTTTGACGAATTCCCTTTTGCGTCACACAATCATTGGCCTATGTCTCATATCAAATTGAGTTTTTCCAACGTATCACTTTTGACCCCTTCTCTGTTTAGCTGCCCCTCTGGGCCTCCTGAGGTTCAACAGTTTGGCCTCCTGTAATTGTCCTCCGGTTACACAGCTTGTAAAGTTGACCACAACAAAAGCCCTTTTTAGTTCCAAGATCCATTCTTAACCATTTAATTATAGCAGAGCTTGAAAGCCTCACTTCAGCATCCCACAAACATGCCTATTCTTTGTTTTCCTCGGTAGGCACTGAGTCTCTTCTCAAACATGGCTTCCAAATTTCTGGACCTCTCCGGACAGCGAGCGGATGGCCATCGGGTCAACGGGACCCACCTGTGTCGCCACCCCAACTCAAGGATCGATGGCGAAGCAGTCCTCACTGGGCCCACCCACCTCAGGCTCACCAATGCAGCAAACACCCTGAAGGTAAGTGGCACATCTGCATCCCACTGAGTGGGAGGTGGAGAGACAGGTAGCTCACAAATAGATGGTTACAGAATGACAGATACCAGGGGGCCTATGTGAGCTACGTCGCCATCAACACTTGTGGGGTGGGGGGAGGTTATCTTGCTGGACCCGTATCGACACACTCATGGGGGAGCATCTAGACAATAGTGACCATAATATAATACACTTTAGGATAATAATTGAGGAGGACATAAGCACGACAGAAGACACAGGTAATAGATTGAAGAAAAGCCAAGAACAACAATATTGGCGAACAACCAAGAGAAAAATTTAAAATCGTGTTCAACAGAGTCCAGGAAAAATAAATTCTGCTTAACACAACAGGAGCAAACTGAACACTAATGAGATACCATGGATGAATAAAGACTTAAGAGGCATACACTAAGTACATGGACAACAGGGAAGAGCATGAAAAGGGAGAATATGAAGAGACTGTGGGGGAAAAGTTGGGTGCATTTGCTCGTCCCGTTAGCGTCCCCGCCTTTGCGACCAGGCGCGGTGCTGATATCGACTCCTGTCCTATGCCTTGGAGGTTTAGCGGCGGTGGTACAGCGTTGCACTCTGAACCCGTGCCCGGAGATTGAGACGCCATCGCCGAGCGCATCGCCCCAGTAGTGCCCCGGACACGATACTCACTTCCGCCCCCTGCAGAGCACCAGTAGAATGCACCGACAGCTACAGGAAGCGCGCATCGGGCAGCCGGCCGTTACCGGGACGATGATTCTCGGCGAGGTGGCCGAGGGCAGTAAAACTAACTTAGCTTTCTTTTGTTGTTTTTTTCACGGGTTCCTGCCTACTTGAAATTGTTCAGCTGATCATGTGGGTTCCCCGCCCCCTGGGTGGTCCATGCAGGCCCCTTTTAAATTGCAGAGCCTGCAGCGATGCCCGTCCCTTTAAGGAGGCAAGGGCCCTTTGAACGCAGCAGCACTGCACGGCCTGAAGATCTGCGCCCCACCTGCTTCCGTTAGCGCTCCAACAAGGAAGTGGAGCCCTTGATTTAGAGCTAGTATTCCTTCTTGGAGCACAAACAGCGAATTTTTTTAAAGTTTGAAGTTGTTAGCGCCTGTGCGATGGGTGGATGAGTGTTAAAGGGCCGTTTAGTACAAAGGGAGCAGGGGCAGGGTTGGTCCTGGAGGTGGGAGCTGACCACAGGTTTTCACTGCTCTGTTGTACACTAACTGAATCTTCGCAGTATTAGTGCAGCAATGGAAGCAACTGGTCTGTTGATGGGTGCCCCTTTTCCTCCTGCTCGATGTTCTCCTCATCTGAAGATGAGTGAGGAGCCCTTTCGTCCTCCTCCACTGCAATCCTCTATACTGTGCAATGTTGTACACACAGCAGAACACCACTATCATTATAGAGACCCTCGCTGGCGAGTATTGCGGGGTGTCTCCAGACCTAGCTAGACCTCAACATCTTCAACATTCCACTGGCTTGCTCCATGACACACCTGGTGCAACATCCCCACTGACACCTGGGAGTCCCTGGCCAAAGACCGCCCTAAGTGGAGGAAGTGCATCCGGGAGGGTGTTGAGCACCTCGAGTCTCATCGCCGAGAGCATGCAGAAAACAAGCGCAGGCAGCGGAGGGAGCATGCGGCAAACCAGCCCTACCCGTCCTTTCCTTCAACAACTATCTATCCCACCTGTGACAGGGACTGTGGTTCTCATATTGGACTGTTCAACCACCTAAGGACTCATTTTTAGAGTGGAAGCAAGTCTTCCTCGATTCCGAGAGACTGCCTATGATGATGACACCTGGTGGTGATGTGTAGTGATCCTGTGCCTCATTGGTGGGGTTACCTCACAGGTGTCATGAGCCAAGCTTGAAGGGGGTATCCCTTGTCCCCTATGAGCCAGCCCTTAAGTCTGCTTCCTGGACTGAACAGGTCTGGAATGTTGGACTGCTGCAGAATGACAGCATCATGACAGATCCCGGGGAAGGGGGTGCACGCTTGCATGAACCTCTTCATGTGGTCACATCCAAACCGTCAGCAATAAAGCCGGTGGAGCTGGATGGGTTAGAGCTGGATTTAACTGACAGATTTAACTACCCACGCCCCAAACCACCCGGATTGGCGGAAAGACCCAACTGGTTCTCCAATGTCGTTTAGGGAAGGAGACCTGCTGTCCTTACCCAGTCTGGGCCCACACGTCACTCCAGCCCCACAACAATGTGATTGACTCCACGCGGACTCTCGTGATTGAAGAAGGCCCCCCCCCGCCACCACCTTCTCAGGGCAACTAACCATGGGCAACAAAGGCAGGGCTCGACACCAAAGCCGACAGACCTGATGACCTCAGAAAGTGAGAGCAATCAGATCGCTGCCATGCGACATTGATAGCAGCTTTGTTTCCATTCATCGGGAGACATATATAACAAGTGGCCAAACACAATTGGCTAAAGTTAAACTGACCTCCACTGTGTCCGGACCAGCTCACACTAATTCTACACTCCCCGGCCTCACAATTGCAACGTTCCGTTGAGTATTCTGAAGCTATCTGTTTCCTCCAGTATTGGGTTTCTGTGATGCAGTCTTGGTCGAGGTAATTCATCCTAATCCACATTCAGACATCATTAACTCAGCCTCTGACCATTCCGGCAGCAGCACCTCTCATAGCATCACAGTCAGGACGAGTGAGGGGACTGTGTTCCGTACAGGTGAGGGGTATGTGTCCAGTACAGGTGAGGGGTATGTGCCCTGTACAGGTGATGGGTATGTGTCCAGTGCAGGTGAAGGGTATGTGGCCGGTACAGGTGAGGGGTATGTGTCCAGTACAGGTGAGGGGTATGTGCCCCGTACAGGTGACGGGTATGTGTCCAGTACAGGTCAGGGGTCTGTGTCCAATACAGGTCAGGGGTATGTGGCCGGTACAGGTGAGGGGTATGTGGCTGGTACAGGTGAGGGGTATGTGCTCAGTACAGCTGAGGGGTATGTGCTCAGTACAGCTGAGGGGTATGTGCCCAGTACAGGTGAAGGGTATGTAACCAGTACAGGTGAGGGGTATGTACCCAGTACAGGTGAGGAGTATGTGGCCAGTACAGGTGAGGGGTATGTACCCAGTATAGGTGAGGGGTATGTACCCAGTACAGGTGAGGGGTATGTGCCCAGTACAGGTGAGGGGTATGTGGCCGGTACAGGTGAGGGGTATGTGCCCAGTACAGGTAAGGGGTATGTGCCCAGTACAGCTGAGGGGTATGTGCCCAGTACAGGTGAGGGGTATGTGGCTGGTACAGGTGAGGGGTATGTGCCCAGTACAGGTGAGGGGTATGTGCCCAGTACAGGTGAGGGGTATGTACCCGGTACAGGTGAGGGGTATGTGCCCAGTATAGGTGAGGGGTATGTACCCAGGACAGGTGAGGGGTATATGGCCGGTACAGCTGAGGGGTATGTGGCCGGTACAGGTGAGGTGTATGTGCCCAGTACAGGTGAAGGGTATGTGCCCGGTACAGGTAAGAGGCTGTATCTGGTACAGGTGAGGGGACTGTGACCGGGACAGGTGAGGGGTATGTGTCTGCGAGGGGGAGGGCTGTGTGTGAGGGGGAGGGGCTGTATGAGGAGGCGGGGCAGTGTGCGCGAGGGGGGCGAGGCTGTGTATGCGAGAGGGAGGGGCTGTTGAGGGGGCGGGGCTGTGTGTGTGAGGGAGCGAGGCTGTGTGAGGGGAGGGGCTGTGCGAGGAGGCGGGACTATGTGTGCGAGGTGGGGGCTGTGTGTGCAAGGGGGCCGATCTTTGTGAGGGGGAGGGGCTGTGTGCAAGGGGGCCAGGCTGTGTGAGAGGGAGGGGCTGTATGAGGGAGAGGGGTGTGTGAGGGGGAGGGGCTGTGTGAGGGGGAGGGGTGTGTGAGGGGGCGGAGCTGTGTGAAGGGGGCGGGGCTGTGTGAAGGGGGCGGGGCTGTGTGAGGCGGGTGCGGTGCCTCTTTGCATGCCGGGCCACTGGCCCAGTGTACAATGTCCCTGGAGGCCCAGTGGTGGTGATCAAAGGTCATGCAGAGTGCGCAGTGGCCCTCCCCTTTAAATAAAGGGGGGGGACGTTGTGACGTATCCGTGCTCCACGGAGCAACCACGTCGCGCTGACGCCCCGGGAGCACCCCCCCCCCGCCCCATCGAGGCAGAGCCCCCCACACAGCGCTTCGTCTCGTTTCAGTCGCGCAATGCCGAATTCACCCACGGGAGCGGGACATCCGGGCCTGGCAGTAAAGCTCCCGGCCTCGGAACGTTACCTCCCCCAAACCGGGCAGGGGCCAATTTCACCCCTCAACCTGCCGACCCCACTGTGAATTTTTCTCTGGTAGCAGCCGTTAACCCGAGCTGACCAGCAACAGCCGTAGCGGCCAGGTATTTCCCCCATACACCATCACGCTCACTCGCCATCCTCTCTCTCTCTGTCCCCTCTCTATTCCTCTCCCCGCCTCTCTCCCTTCACACCCTCTCTCCATCCCCTCCTCTCCATTCACCCTCTCCATCTCCCCCTTCCGATCTCACTTTTCCTTCCTCTCTTGCCATCCCTCTCTCTCTCTTTCCCTTTCTCTTCGCCACTCTCTCTTCTCTCGCTCTCGTCCCCTTTCTCTCTCTAACCCCTCGCTCTCTTCATCATCTCTTCCTCTCCCTCTCCCACTCTCTCCCTGCCCCTCTCTTCCCTTCTCTGTCTCTCTTCTCCCTCGCTCTCTCCTCCACCTCTCTCTTCCTCTTCCTCTTCATCTATTCCTCTCTCTCGCTTCCTCTCTTTATTCCCCTTTCCATTCCCCTCTATCTTCTCTCCTCTCTGTGTCTTTTCCACCTCTCTGTGTCTCTTCCCCCTCTCTCTCTCTTCCCTCCCTCTCCCTTTCTCTCTCTTCCCCTTCTCTATTCCTTTCTCCCTCTACATAGAAACATAGAACATAGAAATTTGGTGCAGGAGTAGGCCATTCGGCCCTTCGAGCCTACACCACCATTCAATAAGATCATGGTTGATCATTCAACATCAGTACCCCTTTCCTGCTTTCTCTCCATGCCCCTTGATCCCTTTGGCCGTAAGGGCCATATCTAACTCCCTTTTGAATATATCGAACGAACTGGCATCGATTCCACAGGTTAACCACTCCCTGAGTAAAGAGGTTTCTCCTCATCTCGGTCCTAAATGGCTTACCCCTTATTCTTAAACTGTGTCCCCTGGTTCTGGAACTCCCCAGCAATGGGACATTCTTCCTGCCTCTAACCTGTCCAATCTCGTCAGAATTTTATGTTTCTATGAAATCCCCTCTCATTCTTCTAAACTCCAGTGGATACAAGCCCAGTCGATCCAGTCTCTCCTCATATGTCAGTCCTGCCATCCCGGGAATTAATCTGGTGAACCTTCGCTGTACTCCCTCAATAGCAAGAACGTCCTTCCTCAGATTAGGAGACCAAAACTGAACACAATATTCCAGGTGTGGCCTCACCAAGGCTCTGTACAACTGCAGTAAGACCTCCCTGCTCCTATACTCAAATCCTCTCGCTATGCCATTTGCCTTCTTCACCGCCTGCTGTACCTGCATGCCAACTTTCAATGACTGATGAACCATGACACCCAGGTCTCGTTGCACCTCCCCTTTTCCTAATCTGTCACCATTCAGATAATATTCTGTCTTCCTGGTTTTGCCACCAAAGTGGATAACCTCACATTTATCTACATTATACTACATCTGCCATGCATTTGCCCACTCACCTAACCTGTCCAAGTTAACCTGCAGCCTCTTAGCAGCCTCCTCACAGCTCACACCGCCACCCAGTTTAATGTCATCCGCAAATTTGGAGATATTACATTCGAATCCTTCATCTCAATCATTGATGTATATTGTAAATAGCTGGGGTCCCAGCACTGAGCCCTGCGGCACCCCATTGGTCACTGTCTCCCATTCTGAAAAGGAACCGTTTATTCCGACTCTCTGCTTCCTGTCTGCCAACCAATTCTCTATCCACATCAATACATTATTCCCAATACCATGTGCTTTAATTTTGCACACTAATCTCTTGTGTGGGATCTTGTCAAAAGCCTTTTGAAAGTCCAAATACACCACATCCACTGGTTTTCCCTTGTCCACTCTACTAGTTACAAAAAATTCTAGATTTGTCAAGCATGATTTCCCTTTCATAAATGCATGCTGATTTGGACCGATCCTGTCACTGCTTTCCAAATGCGCTGCTATTTCATCTTTAAAAATTGATTCCAACATTCTCCCCACTACCGATGTCAGGCTAACCAGTCTATAATTCCCCGTTTTCTCTCTCCCTCCTTTTTAAAAAAGTGGTGTTACATTAGCTACCCTCCAGTCCATAGGAACTGATCCAGAGTCGATAGACTGTTGGAAAATGATCACCAATCCATCCACTACGTCCTTCTCTCTCTCTCCCTCTCTCCTGCCCCCTCTCTTACCCCCTCTCTTGCCCTCCCTCTCACCCTTTCTTTCTCCAACACTTTCCCACCCCCTCTCTCCCTCTGCCCCTCTCTCCTAATGACCCTCTCTGTCTCCCTCTGACTCTCTCTCCGTCGCGCTCTCGAGCAATCTCTCTCATTCTCTTCATCCTTTTTCTTTATACCCCCACTATCTCTCATCCCTCTCTCTCTACGGCCTCTCTTTTGCCCTCCTCTTTCACCCCCTCTCTCTTGCCCTTCTCTCACTCACCCTTCTCTCTCGCACCTCTATCGCCCTACCTCTGCCCCTCCCCCTCTCTCTCATCCCCTTTCTTTCTTTCCCTCTCTCCACCCCACTCTTGCCCCCCTCTCGACGCCTCCCTCTCACCCCTCTCTTGCCCACTCTCTCCCCCGCTCTCTCTCACCCCTCTCTCTCACCCTCTCTCTCTCACCCTCTCTCTCTCACCCTCTCTCGTGCCTTCTCTCTTGCTCTCTCTCTCTCGCCCGCGCTCTCTTGCCCGCCCTCTCTCGCCCCTCTCTCTCACCCTCTCTCTCTCGCCCTCTCTCTCTCACCCCTCTCTCTCACCCTCTCTCTCTCACCCTCTCTTTCTCACTCCTCTCTCTCACCCTCTCTCTCTCACCCTCTCTCTCTTGCCCCTCTCTCTCGCCCGCGCTCTCTCGCCCTTCTCTCTCACCCGCGCTCTCTTGCCCTCTCTCTCTCGCCCCTCTCACCCACGCTCTCTTGCCCTCTCTCTCTCGCTCTCTCTCTCTCACGCTCTCCCTCTCACCCCTCTCGCCCCTCTCTCACCCCTATACTCCTTCCCTCTATACCTCCTTCTCTTTCGATCTCATTCTACCCATCTTTCACTTTCCTCTCTCTCATCCCCATCTTCCATCTCTCAACTCTTTCTCTCTCTCTCGCTTTCTTCCCCTCTTTCTCGCTCCCTCTCTCTTGCCCTCAACCTCCCTCTCTCTCCCTCTATCCCTCTCTGTCTCTAGCCATCTCTCTCTTTCCATCTATCTATTACCCTTCTCCCCTTCTCTCTCTTTCCCTCAGTCCCCTCTCTTTCTCTCTCTCTCACCACTCACTCTCTCTCGCCCTCTCTCTCGTGCCCGTTGTCTCTCTCCACCCCCTCTATCCCTCTGCCCCTCTTTCTCCCTCTGTCCTTTCTGTGCCACCCTCTCTCGCCCCCTCCCTCGCCCCACTCTCTCACCCACTCTCTCGCTCTCTCTCCCTCTCGCCCCTCTCTCTCTCGCCCCCTCTCTCTCGCTCTCTCTCTCTCGCTCACTCTCTCTCGCCCCTGTCACCCCTCTCTCTCGCCCCCTTCTCTTGCTCTCTCTCTCTCGCCTCCTCACTCTCTCTCCCTCTCACCCCTCTTCCTCTCACCCCCGTCTCTCGCCCCTCTCTCTCTCGCCCCTCTCTCTCTCGCGCCCCTCTCTCTCCCTCGCCCCTCTCTCTCTCGCCCCTCTCTCTTGCTCCTCTCCCTCTCGCCCCTCTCCCTCTCTCAGTCTCTCTTTCTTTGCCCCCTCTATCCCTCTGCCCCTCTTTCTCCCTCTGCACTTCTATCTGTTTCCCGTTCTCTTGCCCATTCTCTCGCCCACCCCACTCTCTTCTTCTCATCTCTCACTCTTACTCCTCTCGCTCTTCAACTTCTCTCTATCCTCACTCTCTCTCTTACCTTTCCCTCTCTTTCCCCCCTCACTCTCTTCCCCTCTCTTCCCCTCTTTCTTCCCCCCTCTTTCCCTTCCCCTCTCTCTTCATCTATCCCTTTCTCTCACTTCCTGTCTCTATTCCTCTCTATTCCCCTCTCTCTTCCCTTCTCTTTCTGACTCATTCCCCTCTCTGTGTCCCTTCTCTCTCTCTACCCTCCCTCTCTCTCTCTTCCCTTCACTATTTCCCTCGCTCTTTCTATTCCCCCTCTCTCTCCTCTTTGTCTCTCAGCCTCCCTCTCTCTGCCCCTCTATCCCTCTTTCTCTTATCCATCCCCTCTACCAATCTCTTCCCCCTCTCTCTTTCAATCACCTCTCTCTCTCATCCCCTTCTCTCTTCCTCCTTTCTTTTGCCCCCTCTCTCTCACCCTCCCTCTCGGCCTCCCTCTGTCCTCCTCCTCTCTCTTTTCCCCTCTCACTTCCTCCTCTCTTTCCCCCTCGCTCTTCATCTATCCCTCTCTCTATTCCTCTCTCTATTTTCCCCTCTCTTCCCCCTTTCAATGTCTCTTCCCCCTCTCTCTCTTCCCTCCCTTTCCCTCACATCCTCTTCCCCCTTTCTCCCTCTCTTCCCTTCACTGTGTGACCATGGCTCTCGCTCTCTCTTTCCCCTCTCTATTTCCCCTTTTATCTCTTCCCCCTCTCGCTTTCCTCTCTCCCTCTATTTCCTTCCCTCTCACCTCCCTCTCGTCCACTCTCACACTCCCTCTCGCTCTCTGACCCTTTCTCTCCCCTTCTGACCCTCTCTGTCTCCCTCTGTCTCTCTCTCTCTCTCTACCCATCTCTCTCTGTCTTGCCACTCCCTCTCTCTCCTCTCTCTCATCTCCCTCTCTCACTCTTCCCCCTCTCTCTCTATCCTTCATTCTTGCCATTTTCTCTCTCACACCTCGCCCTCTGCCACTCCCCCTCTATCTCTCCGCTCCCTCCCTTTTCCCTCCTTTCTCTCTCTCACATCACCCTTTTCCTCTTTTCTCCCCACTCTCTCTTTCTCCCATCCCTCACCCCCACTCTCTCTCCCTCTGTACCTCCCTCTCTTTCTATCTCACTCTACCCATTTCATACTCTTTTCCCCCCTCTCTTTTCACCTCTCTCAACTCTCTCTCACCCCTCTCTCTTTCTTCCCATCTCTCTCTTCCCTCCCTCTCCCTCTGTTCCCTGACTATTCCCCTTGCTCTCTCTCTCTTCTCACTCTCCTCTTTCTGGCTATTTCCTTCTCTCTCTCTCCCCTCTGTCTCTCACCACCCTCTCTCAGCCTCCCCTCCTCTCCCACCCTCGCTCCCTTTGCCCTCTCTTCCTCTGACAGTCTCTCTCTCCTTCTGACCCTCTCTGTCTCCCTCTGCCCCTCTATCACTCTCTCTCTACCCATCTCTCTCTTCACCCCCTCTCCGCCCTTGCCCTCCCTCTCTCTCGCCCTTTTCTCTCACAGCTCTCTCTCGGCCTCCCTCTGCCTCTCCCCCCTCTCTCTTCCCATCTCTCTGTTCCCTTCTCCCTTCCTCTCTCTGACTCTCTTCCCCCTCTCTGTGTTTCTTCCCTCTTTCTCTCTTCCCTCCCTCTCCCTCTGTCTTTCTCACACCCTCTTCCTCCTTTCTCCCTCTCTTTCTCTCACTTTTCCCCTGGCTCACTTTCTATCCCCTCTCTCTTTCTCACTTTCTCTCTTCCCCCTCTCTCTTCCCTCTCTCCCTCTGTTTCTTTCTCTCTCAGCCCCCTCTCTCATCCCCTCTATCGTCCCATCTCACCCCTATTCTCCCTCTGACCCTTTATCTCTCCCACTGTACCTTCGTCTCTTTCTATCTCATTCTACCTATTTCACACTCTCTTATCCCCTCTCTCAACTCTTTCTCTCTCTTTTGCCTCTTCTCCATCTTCCACCCTCTCTCTCACTCCCTCGCTCTCGCCCTCTGCCCCCGTCCCTGTCTTTCCCTCTCTCTCTTTTTCTCTCTACCATCTCTCTTTCTCCTCTCTTTATCTTTCCCTCTCCACGCTCTCTTTCGCTGTCTCGCACTCTCTCTCGCCCACTCTCTCTTCTCCTCTCTATCTCTCGCTCCATATCTCTCACTCTCTGCTCCCTCTCTCCCTCTCTCTCTCTCTATCTCTCTAGCCCCCCCCGTTTCTTGCTCCCCTCTCTCTTGTCCCTCTCTCTTGCTCCCTCTCTCTTGCCTCCTTCTCTCATCCCCCTCTCTCTCACCCCCTACTCACTGCCACTTTCTCTCTCAACCCTCCTCTCTCTCACCCATCTCACTCTCATCCCCCCTCTCTTGCCCCCTTCTCTCTCGCGCCCCTCTCTCTCGCCTCTCTCCCCCTCTATCCCTTCCTCTCTCTCTATCTCTCTCTAATCCCCCTCTCTTTTGCTCCCCTCTCTCTTACCTACCACCCCCCTCTCTCACCCCTCAGTCTCGCTCCCCCCCACTCACCCCCTTCTCTCTTGCCCCCTCTCACTCTTGCCCCCCTCTCTTGCCCCCTCTCTCTCTCTCGCCCCCTCTCTCGCTCACCCCCTCTCTCGCCCCCTCTCGCCCCTCTCTCTCTCTCTCGCCCCTCCCTCTCTCTCTCTCTCTCGTCCCCTCTCTCTCTCCCCCCTATCACTCGCGCCCACTCTCTCTCTGCCCCCTCTCTCTCTCGCCCCTCTCTCCCTCTGTCCCCCCCTCTCTCTCGCCCCTCTCTCTCTCAGTCCCTCCCCGTCTCTCTATTTCTCTCTACCCACCTCTCTCTCGCCTACCGTCCCTCTCTCTCTCACCCCTTTCTCTCACCCTCTCTCTCACCATCCCTCTTTCTCTCTAGCCCCTCACTCTCACCCCCTTTCTCTCTGCCCCTTCTCTCTCTCGCCCCTCTCTCCCTCTGTCCCTCCCTCTCTCTCGCCCCTCTCTCTCTCAGTCCCTCCCCGTCTCTCTATCTCTCTACCCACCTCTCTCTCGCCTACCGTCCCTTTCTCTCTCACCCCTTTCTCTCACCCTCTCTCTCGCCATCCCTCTTTCTCTCTAGCCCCTCACTCTCACCCCTTTTCTCTCTGCCCCCTCTCTCTCGCCCCCTGCTCTCTCTCGCCCTTCTCTCTCGCCCCCTGCTCTCTCTCGTCCCACTTCTCTCTCTGTTCCCTTTCTCTCCCTGTCTCCCTCTCTCTCGTCCCTCACTCTCAGCCCCTTCTCTCTCGTCTCTCTCTCTCTGCACCATCCCCCCTCTCTCTGGCACATCTCTCGGCCCCTCTCTCTCTCTCGTCCCCTCTCACTCTTGCCTCCCTCTCTTGCCCCCTCTCTCTCGCCCCCTCTCTCTCGCCCCCCCCTCGCCCTCTCACTCTCCCTTGCCCCCCTTTATCACCCCCTCGCTCTCTCACCTCACTCTCTTGCCCCCCCTCTCTCTCGCCTTGCCCTCTCTCTCTCGCCCCTCTCTCACCCCCCCTCGACCCCTTCTTTCGTCACCCTCTCTCGCCCCCCTCTCTCTCACCCCGCCCTCTCTCTCTCTCGTCCCCCTCTCTCGCCCCCCTCTCTCTCGCCCCCTTCTCTCCCTCACCACCCCTCTCTCTCTTGCCCTCCTCTCTCTTGCCCCCCTTCCTCTCTCTCACCCCTTCTCTCTTGCCCCTCTCTCTCTTGCCCCCCTCTCTCTCGCCCCCCCCCCTGCCTCTCTCTCTCACCCCTTCTCTCTTGCCCCTCTCACTCTCGTCCCCCTTTCTCTCTCGCCCCCTGTCTTTCTCCCCTCCCTCTTGCCCCCTCTCTCGCTCCCCTCTCTCCCCTCTCTCACGTCGCCCTCTCTCGCCCCCTCTCACTCGCCCCCCCTCTCTTGCCCCACATCCCTCACCCCCCCTCTCTCTCACCCCTCTCTCTCGCAACCCTCTTTCGCCCCCTTCTCTCTCACCACCCCTCTCTCTTTCCCCCTCTCTTGCCCCCCTCTCTCTCGCCGCCCTTTCTCTTGCCCCCTCTCTCTTGCCCCTCTCTCTTTCGCACACCCTCTCTCTCGCCGTTCTCTTGCCCTCCCCTCTCTGTCCCCTTTCTCTCGCCCCCCTCTTCCCTCCCTCTCTCTCGCACCCCCCCCTCTCTCACCCCCTTGCTCTCGCCCTCTCTTGCCGCCTTCTCTTGCCCCTCCTCTCTCCCCTCTCTCTCGCCCACCCCCTCTCACCTCCCTCTCATCTCCCCCCTCTCTCACACACCCCCTCACCCTCCTCTCACTCTCGCCCTCCTCTCTCCCCCTCTCTCGCATCCCTCTCTCCCCCCTCATTCCACCCCTCTCTCTCTCCCCCTCTCTCTCGCCCCACCTCTCTCTTGCCCTCTCTTGCCCCCCTCTCTCGCCCCTCTCTCTTGCCCTCTCTTGCCCCCTCTCTCACCCTCCTCTCTCCCACCCTTTCTCTTGCCCTCTCTCACCCCCCTCTCTTCCCCTCTCGCCTCCCCTCTCTCTCGCCCCCCCTCTCTCCCCCCCTCCCTCTCACGCCCCCCCTCGCCTCCCCCTCTCTAGCCCTCCCCTCGTCCCCCTCTCACTCTCGCCCTCCTCTCTCGCCCTCTCTTGCCTCCCCCTCCCCCTCTCTCGCGCCCCCCTCGCTCGCCCCCCTCGCCTCCCTCCCCTCTCTCGCCCCCCCTCTCTTGCCCTCTCTTCCCCCCTCCTCTCTCTCGCCCTCTCTCGCCCTTTCTCTCCCCCCCTCCCCGCCTCGCCCTCTCACTCACCTCCTCTCTGGCCCTCTGTGCCCTGACCTTTGACCGTGTGCATTGCGTTGTGTGACCTGGTGCCAGTGTATTGTCTGTGTGCTTGTCCACAGCTCCCCGAGGGTGCGTGGTGCCTGAGCCCGAGGCCGAGGGCTGTGAGCGTGAGATGGAGGTGGCGCTGGTGAGCGTGGTGGACGCGGGGGGTGCCGTGCCCCCGGAGAGCTGGTCCAGGCCCCGTGCCAGCTGTAGCAGCCTGCTGTCCACATGGAGAAAGCTGGTGGACTGCGAGAACCTCCCCAACAGCTTGCTGAGCCAGCTGGCCAGCGAGCACCGAGGCGAGATGGAGCAGCTGCTGGAGCAGGAGGGCAGTCAGAGAGTCATCATCAACGTGGCGGGCATGAGGTTCGAGACCCAGCTGAAGACCCTGGCCCAGTTCCCGGACACCCTCCTGGGGGACCCCCTCCGCCGCCTGCCCTATTTCGACCCCCTCACCAACCAGTATTTCTTTGACAGGAACCGGCCCAGTTTCGATGGGATTCTCTATTACTACCAGTCCGGGGGCAAGGTCCGCAGGCCCGCCAACGTGCCCCTGGACGTCTTCACCGACGAAATCATCTTCTACCAGCTGGGCAGCGATGCCATGGAGCAGTTCCGGGAGGAGGAGGGGTTCATCAAGGAGATGGAGGTGCAGCTACCGACCCAGCATCGCTTCCGACAGCTCTGGCTGCTCTTCGAGCACCCCGAGAGCTCGGGGGCAGCCCGGGGAGTGGCTCTGGTCTCCGTCTTTGTCATTATCATCTCCATCATCATCTTCTGCCTGGAGACACTGCCCGAGTTCCGGGAGGACTTGAAGCTGGGCACGCCCCGGGGTCCGGCCAACTCCAGCCACAGCACCGGCCTCCCTCCCAGCCCCTTCACTGACCCTTTCTTCCTCATCGAGACCATGTGTATGATTTGGTTCTCCTTCGAGCTGCTGGTCCGGTCCACAACCTGTCCCAGCAAGCCCGACTTCTTCAGGAACATACTGAACATGATCGATGTGTTCTCCGTTATCCCTTACTTTGTGACGCTCATCACCGAGCTGGCGGAACAACAGCAGCAACAACAGCAGCAAGGGCAGCAGACCATGTCTCTGACCATCCTCAGGATCATCCGACTGGTCAGGGTCTTCAGGATCTTCAAGCTCTCCAGACACTCCAAGGGGCTGCAGATCCTCGGGCAGACCCTGAAGGCCAGCATGAGGGAGCTGGGGCTCCTCATCTTCTTCCTCTTCATCGGGGTCATCCTCTTCTCCAGCGCCGTCTACTTTGTGGAGGGGGACGAGCCCCAAAGCCAGTTCTCCAGCATCCCTGATGCCTTCTGGTGGGCAGTGGTCACCATGACGACCGTGGGGTACGGAGACATGTGCCCTGTGACCATAGGGGGCAAGATGGTGGGGACCCTGTGCGCCATTGCGGGGGTACTGACCATCGCACTCCCCGTGCCCGTTATTGTCTCCAACTTTAACTATTTCTACCACCGGGAGACGGAGAGTGAGGAGAAGCTCAACATGCCGCCCACCGCTGACCAACCAGACCTGATCACGTCGGCCTCCGTCCCGAGGGACTGCATCGCGTCCATCAACAAAACCAATTCATCCGCCCCCGCCAAGAGCAGCTGACACCAGCCCCACTCAGCAGGTACATCCCCTTCCATACACTCGCTCAGACTAGCCTCGATATCTCCTTCTCACTATCACCAGCAACAGAAGGCCACTCAGCCCCTCCAGCCTGTTTTGCATTTGATTCTATCATGGCTGATCTGCATCTTAACTCCATTTGATGGTTTGTGAGAAGGTCGGGGTTGGGTCAGTGAGAAGGTCAGGGGTCAGGGTCGAGGTTGCAGTCTTGTTTATGAGAGGGTTGGGTCGGCGGAGGTCGGCGTTGGGGTCAGGATCATGTCTGTAATGAGGTCGGGTCTGTGGGGGTCAGGGACCTGTCCGTGAGTGGTTTAGAGATCACGTATGTGTGGGCCTCTGATCAGGGTTGTGGTCTGGGTCTGGCTCTGGTCGGGGTCATGTCTGTGTTAGGGTCGGGTCGGGGCCATGTGTGTGGTTCAGGGGTTGGGTTCTGTGTCGGGGGTTGGGCGTGTGAATGTGAGGGCCGGTACCATGGTCGGGGTGGGGTCAGGACCGGGGTTGCGGTGGGGTCGGGGTGGGGTCAGGACCTGGGTTGGGGTCAGGACCAGGGCCGGGACCAGATTCGGGACCGGGACCGGGGTCGCGGTGGTGTCGGGGTCGGGGTGGTGGTCGGGGTGGAGTCAGGACCTGGGTTGGGGTCAGGACCAGGGTCGGGACCAGGTTCGGGGTCGGGACCGGGGTCACGATGGGGTCGGGGTCGGGATGAAGGTCAGGGTTGGGTCGGGACCTGGGTTGGGGTCGGGACCGGGGTTGGGACCAGGGTCAGGTTGGAGTCAGGACCAGGGTTGGGGTCGGGACCAGGATCGGGGCTGGGATCGGGGCCGGGATCAGGGTGGGGTGAGAGGGACAGGACTCAGAATTGTCTGCAATGCCTTTGACGTGACGCTCTGCGATCAGCCCACGGGTCAGTGTTAAGCCGGCACTCAGTCTGGGCTCAGTGAGGGCTCCGTGGGAACATTCTAACATGTGAGAAGTCAGTGTTTTATGGATCAGTTTTATGCCAAGAGTTACTGCAAAAGAAGAGACTTTGCCGTTTGACAGGTAGGAGGGGTCCTGACTGTAAATATGCTGTTTGTATTTCATGTTGTCGTGTTATCCGTTTATTGTTAAATAAACTCTGTTCATTTCAACCCTTAGCCTTGGCTCTGCTGTTTATTGTGAGTAAGAGGATCATCTGATGGTTCAACATCTATACCATGGACGGGAGAACAGTCACATCGTGTTGCTGTTCAATCCTCGTCTCTCATTACATTTATGTCGATATTGGGCAGGTAAAATGGGACATTCTGCTTTGTTCCAGAAGTGAGGCCCCATTATGGGAGTGCAGAGTGATAGTGAACCAGAGAATATGCAGGGTCGGAACCAGACCCACCGCCCCCACCACCCCCCCCAACCCCAGTACCAGGACCTCTCCCTCGCCCCCAACCCCAGTACGAGAACCTCCCCCACCCCACCGTACCAGGAACCAGTCTTCGCCGCACTGCAACCAGACCCACCGCACCGGGAACCCAGACCTCACCACAATGGTAAGCGGATGTGAAGATGCCAGGAAGTAGGTGTCACCGTACACCGGTATCCAGGGCTCACCATACACCGGTATCAGGGCTCACCGTACACCGGTATTCAGGGCTCACCGTACACCGGTATCCAGGGCTCACCGTACACCGGTATCCAGGGCTCACCGTACACCGGTATCCAGGGCTCACCGTACACCGGTATCCAGGGCTCACCATACACCGGTATCCAGGGCTCACCGTGCCGGTATCCAGGGCTCACCGTACACCGGTATCTAGGGCTCACCGTACACCGGTATCCAGGGCTCACCGTACACCAGTATCCAGGGCTCACCGTACACCGGTATCCAGGGCTCACCGTACACCGGTATCCAGGGCTCACCGTACACCAGTATCCAGGGCTCACCGTACACCGGTATCCAGGGCTCACCGTACACCGGTATCGAGGGCTCACCGTACACCGGTATCGAGGGCTCACTGTGCCGATATCGAGGGCTCACCGTACACCGGTATCCAGGGCTCACCATACACCGGTATCCAGGGCTCACAGTACACCGGTATCCAGGGCTCACCATACACCGGTATCCAGGGCTCACCATACACCAGTATCCAGGGCTCACCATGCCGGTATAGAGGGCTCACCGTACACCGGTATCCAGGCTCACTGTGCCGGTATCCAGGGCTCACCGTGCCGGTATCGAGGCCAGGACGCTGCTCCCACCTAGTTAACCATATTATAAAATGATGCCAAATTTCAGTGTTTTTTTTCAACATTTGCAATGAAGTTTCACAAGTTTATGTAAAATAACTGAAGCATTACAAGACCATGAACCAGTCCAGTTCTATAAAACACAGAAAAATAACGCATCTAATTAAATTAACCAACAAGCAACGCGAGAATTGGTCGATGGCACTGTGAGACGTGCTGAGAGTGATTGGAGAGTTGTGGAGGGCCCACTGTCACATCATGTCCCGTGAGTTGCGAATCGCACAGCACAAAACCATACTGAAAACCATCCCGAAAATCTGCCAAAAAAACACAACACAATCAGGCAAGTCAGCACCGGGAACCAGAGAACTGCAGCGCAGGCTGCGAGATTCAGAAGGTCAGATAAAGGCAGTATGCTGGTAATAAACTCTCTACGGAGCTGAGAGTTATAGAAGCAAAGACTGTTACAGGAGGCCAATCTGCCCATCGAGCCATGCCAGACCCTTGGTCGAGCTGTCCAATTGATCCCACTTTCGCGCTCTTGTCCATTAGTCAGTGTTTATAAACGGCCAAGACTCTGGTGTAGGAAGCAGCGGTAAGGTTGTCACGGTGATGAGAGGTTTTGATCGAGTCGACAGAGAAAAATGATTCCCTCTGGTGAGTGGGTCAATAACCAGAGGTCAAGAGGTCATAGATTTAAAATCATCGGCAAGAGATCCAGAGGGTGATGAGGAGAGATTGTTTGTTGGGAGTTGTCAGGATCTGGAGCGCTCAAGCTGAAAAAGTGCTAGAGGCTGATTCCATAAATAGCTTTAAAAGGGTTTTTATGACAATCCAGTAATTTCATGCTCAGCATTACTGACACCAGGGGCTGAAATTGCCGCTCGCCTAAAGGCCTGTTACCACTGCAAATCGACAGCCATATTGTGGAGTGGAGTGACCGCCGATTTTTTGTGGAATGGCCGCTAATAGCCCAATCGCCCTCCCGAGGTTTCCCTGCGGTGCCCCGATCCCCCACCCCGCCCCCCCTCCCCACCGTTCCACTGCTGCCGATCCGTGGTAAGTGCGTCATCACCGTGCGCACCGCCGATCTACCGCTCCCAACCCCCTCCACCGACGGCGACTTTCCCCTCGGAAAATCTTCGGCACGCCGAGCGGTGCCAAAACCTGATTTTTCCTGGTTGTCCAGTGAGACTGCGGCCTTTTGCAACGGAGGTACGGCTTCCCTTAAAGGGGAGGGCGCACTGCTGCTGCCGCAATGTTTTTTTTTGTTGGTTGACTGCCATGTCAGACTGACAATTATGCCCCCGGGTTCGGCCAATCAGGCAGCCTGGCACTTTGTCTTGGGTGCCGCTGGCCTGGCTGATATCCTCCCTGGTGGCCCAGTGGGCCGAAGTTTTGATATCGCGGAGGTATTCCCCTTTAAGTGAAGGAGGAGAGCCTTGGTGACACGGCGCCGTGATGACGTCATCGCGGCAGTCACTCCGCACCGTGCCCAACTTCGCCCCCTCAGGTGTTGCCTCTTCCACGTAACCGCACCTCAAGTGTTGTCACCACCCCCATTAACAGCGACGTTCTCATCCAAGTAAAAAAAACACAACAAAGAGCGGAATTTTGCTCAAGAGGCAACCTGAACCGTAGCTTTGGTAACAACCATTCAAACGGGGTGTGGCGGGGTAACAATTACTACGCCTGGCTTTTTATTTCAGATTTATTTAATTAACAGAATTTAAACTCCCCAGCTGCCTTGGTGGGATTTGAACTCATGTAACAAAGATCATTAGGCCAGGCCTCAGGATTACTAGTCCAGTAACATAACCACTATTCTACTGTTCCCTTCCCAGAGGAAGCATTCTGGCTGGAGCAGGTGCTGGAAGTAGCTGGGGAAGAATGTCTGACCGACAAGAACACTAACTAATGGCGCAACAGGGAGAGAGCCTGCTCCAAGCTTTTCAGATGCTGCACTGGAGGCCTTGGTGTGTGAGGGGGACAGGAGGAGAGAGGTCCTCTGTCCACAGGAGGCCAGGAGGTCCTCCAGACAAACTCTGTGAAGGCAGGGAGCAGGGAGCTGTGGCGGGCAATGCCGGAAGTCAAGCCCAGAGGACCTGGGGACATCACCCAAACGCATTGCACCCAAACACACTGCCTCACACTCACTGACACACTGCCCCAAACACACTGCCACACACTGCCCCAAACACACTGCCCCACACTCACTGACACACTGCCCCAAACACACTGTCTCACACTCACTGACACACTGCCCCAAACACACTGCCCCAAACACACTGCCACACACTGCCCCAAACACACTGCCCCACACTCACTGACACACTGCCCCAAACACACTGCACCCAAACACACTGCCTCACACTCACTGACACACTGCCCCAAACACACTGTCACACACTGCCCCACACTCACTGACACACTGCACCAAACACACTGCACCCAAACACACTGCCTCACACTCACTGACACACTGCACCCAAACACACTGCCCCACACTCACTCACACACTGCCTCACACTCACTGACACACTGCACCCAAACACACTGCCTCACACTCACTGACACACTGCACCCAAACACACTGCCTTATACTCACTGACACACTGCCCCAAACACACTGCCTCACACTCACTGACACACTGCACCCAAACACACTGCCTCACACTCACTGACACACTGCCCCAAACACACTACCCCACACTCACTCACACACTGCCCCAAACACACTGCCCCACACTCACTCACACACTGCCCCAAACACACTGCCTCACACTCACTGACACACTGCCCCAAACACACTGCCTCACACTCACTGACACACTGCACCCAAACACACTGCCTCACACTCACTGACACACTGCCCCAAACACACTGCCTCATACTCACTGACACACTGCACCCAAACACACTGCCTCACACTCACTGACACACTGCACCCAAACACACTGCCTCACACTCACTGACACATTGCACCCAAACACACTGCCTTATACTCACTGACACACTGCCCCAAACACACTGCTCCATACTCACACACTGCCCCAAACACACTGCCCCACACTCACTCACACACTGCCCCAAACACACTGCCTCATACTCACTGACACACTGCACCCAAACACACTGCCTCACACTCACTGACACACTGCACCCAAACACACTGCCTCACACTCACTGACACACTGCCCCAAACACACTGCCCCACATTCACTCACACACTGCCCCACACTCACTCACACACTGCCCCAAACACACTGCCCCACATTCACTCACATACTGCCCAACACTCACTGACGCACTGCACCCAAACACACTGCCTCACACTCACTGACACACTGCCCCAAACACACTGCCCCACACTCACTCACACACTGCCTGAAACACACTGCCCCACACTCACTCACACACTGCCCCAAACACACTGCCCCACACTCACTCACACACTGCCCCAAACACACTGCCTCACACTCACCGACACAATGCACCCAAACACACTGCCCCACACTCACTGACACACTGCCCCACACTCACTGACACACTGCCCCAAACACAATGCCTCACACTCTCACACACTGCCCCAAACACATTGCCTCACACTCACTCATGCACAGCCCCACACTCACTGACACACTGCACCCAAACACACTGCCCCACACTCACTGACACACTGCCTCACACTCACTGACACACTGCCCCAAACACACTGCCCTACACTCACTGACACACTTCCCTCTTTGTTGCAGGACAAGGTGGCTCAAAGTCGGAGGCAGAAAGGGCTACCCTTCGGGGCACAGGCACGCCTGCAAGACCTAACCCTCATGGAGCAGACAGTGTTAGACATAATTGGAGCCCCCATCGCTGAGCCTGTGGCCAGTGGTGGGACTGAAACAATCGAAGATCACAGTATCCTCAAACCGAATCCTCCTTCTCACATCCTACTGCCCCCTCACCCCACAATCTCTTCCGATTTACAAGCTGCACATGGTGTAAGTATGCACCTCCTGCTTCACCCCACGCCCCTCACCACAACCCTACCCTTGTGCCTTTCTCCTTTCAGATACACAACTACGACAACCTGGCCAGGAAGTGGTGGCGGAGCAGGAAGTGCAAGAGGAAGAAGGAAGTGATGCTGAAGATACACCGTCACTGGATTTCACACTCGTGGTCACCAGCTCAGATACTGACAGTCTGCACACTCACAGACGGGACTGGCACGCGGTGAGTCATCAGGCATGAGGGCCTGCAGCCAGGGCAGAGGGCAAGGGTCACGCAGGTTCTGGCTCACCAGAGGGTAAGTGTCGCGCAGGTACCGGCTCACCAGAGGGCAAGGGTCGTGCAAGTACCGGCTCACCAGAGGGCAAGGGTCGCGCAGGTACCGGCTCACCAGAGGGCAAGGGTCGTGCAGGTACCGGCTCACCAGAGGGCAAGGGTCGCGCAGGTACAGGCTCACCAGGAGGCAACGGTCGTTCAGGTACCGGCTCACCAGAGGGCAAGGGTCGCCCAGGTACCGGCTCACCAGGGGGCAAGGGTCGCGCAGGTACCGGCTACCAGAGGGCAAGGGTCACGCAGGTACCCACTCACCAGAGGGCAAGGGTCGCACAGGTACCGGCTCACCAGGGGGCAAGGGTCACGCAGGTACCGGCTCACCAGGGGGCAAGGGTCGCACAGGTACTGGCTCACCAGAGGGCAAGGATCGCACAGGTACCGGCTGACCAGGGGGCAAGGGTCGCGCAGGTACCGGCTCACCAGAGGGCAAGGGTCGCGCACGAGTTCTACTGCGAGGACTCAGATGAGGATTTTCAGGGACGGGCTACAGTACAACACTGATGGGTTTGCACAGTGAAAGGTTTGGTGCATTGGCAGGCCTGCCAGAAAGCCCGAGTGCAATGTCAAGGAGCACGGAACAGTCCGGCACCGACCATGCACAGGGCTTTGCGGTGAGTGTGGAACCCAACCTTTCCAGTGTGGGGGTGGGCAACTCCATTAACGCTCCTGTGGACCCAGCCATGATGCAGCGACTGATGGCCGATGTCGCAGCTTCCATTGCAGCTCAGGGCAGGGGGCAAGGATCGCTCAGCCTGCTGCCATCGTGGCTGCGCTTACCAACGATCAAAGCGGCCTGCAGGAAATGTCCCCTGTAATTTTATTTTGGGTCTGTGGCCCCTTTAGCCGGCTGAGCGGGCCATTCACAAGCGTGATGGGCGCTTTCTCCATTGGACAGTCGGCATGTGGCCTGCTCAAGACCTCCAGATAGCTGCACGGCTTACTCGGGTTTCTGAGGCATTGCCACTCCGCCAGTGCCCTCCTGTTGCCTGTCGGCCAGCCAGCCCAGACTGCTGCCATCCAGGCCGAGGTGGTGCAGTCTGAAGCCGGGCCTTCTTGGCCCCGAGCTGCTCGAGGTCGTCCAGCATGGCCATCTGCAGTCCCCCCCACTTAAGGCCAGCAGCCTTCTACCAGCTGCAGCCACTGGGGTAGCACAGCATAGGAGCACTCGATCAGGCAAAGGCACACTGCAGGCTGAAGGAATGCACAAGGTGATTAGTTTACATTTGTATGCACTATGGAATGATGTCATTGATAAACTTGGTTTGGAATGTTTTGTGTGTTTTTACATTGTGGCCAAGAGGACGCTGTGATGGTCAGTAGCAGAGAGAAGGTAAGGTGTGGGGTCATGTCGGAAGGGGAATTGGGGTTGTGGTCACTGGGGCCACAGGCAGATGATTCGATCCCGGACAGCACAGGCAGATAATGGCTGTCTGCGTTGCCTCCTCCTGCCTGCCTCTCCCTCTTCCTCCACCTCCTGTTCCTCAGCTGGTCAATGTATGGCTGGTAGTGAAGGCTGCGCCCTCATAGTGGCGAGGTTGTGGAGCATGCAGCAGACCACCACGAATCTCGACACCCGCTCTGCCGAGTACTGCGGGGCTTCTCCTGAGCGCTCCAGGCAGCGGACGCTGGTGCTCGATGACCTTTTGTCTTGCAATATGGCTCTCATTGGATGATTGCTGCCCACGTGTTCGTGGGTTGTGCACCAGAGGCGAGAGCTATGTCATTAATGGGAAGCCCTCTCACGGGAGCCACTCTGTGCTCTGTCGTGGTGGCTCAGATGGCACGGCGGACTGTCACTGAATGACCGCAGCCAGGATATCGGGCATTGGTCTGCAAGGTTCGCTGAGTATGGTTGCAAACCAGCTGGACCTTAAGGGAGTGGAACCCCTTTCGTCTGCGGTACATCTCCGATTTTACATGCTGCAAATCAACGTGCATGCAGTTAACGGCACCCTGCACCATCGGGTAGCCTGGAATCCTCACAAACACATGTGCTCACTCCGCCAGCTATTCTCTGGCCACAGAGAAGGAAATGTATTCCGCTCTCTTGGAATACAGAGCCTCAGTTACCTCTCTGATGTAACAGTGCACAGCAAAGTGGGAGATATTGCAAATATCTTCTGCTCTAGCCTGGAATATAAATGTTCATGGCCACTGTGACCTTCACAGCCGCTGGCAATGCGATCCTCGTCCTGCTCTGAGGCTGTAGATGTGGCTGCAGCAGGGGGCAGATTTCAGTGAGGGCGACACTGTTCCTCACTGAGACTCTGATAGGAGTATTGTTCCCTGCATACCCTGGGCAGATATGGCCTCCTGCTGAGAGCCCGTCTCCTGCTGCCTCTGCCAGAAGCTTGACCTGCTCTGTGTCACCTTTGCTCCTTGTCCCCGTCATGTTGTAGGCTGAGTGGAATGCCTACTCCTGCGCCCATGTCTTGGAGCAAGTGGTCTGTGCAGAATCTTTGACAACGTCCTACAGTACTTGCCACAACACTCCCTGTAGACCTTAGCAACTTTAAATAACTGTACAAACCACCAAACACATTATAAACCCAGCAACAGCCAGCAGAAATCAATCAGCAACTAACCTGTAAGTGGTTGATGATCCCTTTAAATAGCGCTGGAGGGGGGTCCTTCCTGCTGCTGAATGCATATTCAGCTGTGTGAGTTTAAGGGAGGGCGTTAACTAGAGCGTGGAGCCCTAAAATGTCAATGCTGGCATCAAATCAGCATTGAACACGGACTGAAGTCGTGGTCTGCCTGCTCTGCCCGCACTATTGTCCCACCCAACATGGCGTCCAGTGTGGCCCATATCACAATCGCCATCGTGGACTTGAATCACCACCCGTAATGTCCAAACAATGGGCGCTACTCCGCCAAATTATCCAACTCTCTTTCGGATGTTACTATTGAATCTGCTTCCACCACCCTTTCAGGCAGTGCGCTCCCGATCACAACTTGCTGCCTATAGAAATGTTTCCTCAATTCGCTTCTGGTTCTTTTGCCAATCAGCTTAAATCTGTGCTCTCTGGTTATTGACCCTCCTGCCAATGCAAACCGTTTCTCTTTGTTTACTGTTACAAAACCCCTCATGATTTTAAACGCCTCTATCAAATCTCCCTTTAACTTTCTCTGCTCCAAGGAGAACAATCCCGGCTTCTCCAGTCTCTCCACATAACTGAAGCCCCTCATCCCTCGTTCCACTCCAGTAAATCCCCACTGCACCCTCTCCAAGGCCTTCACATCCTTCCTAAAGTGCGGTGCCGAGAATTCTGCACAGTATTCCAGCTGAGGTCTACCCAGTGTTTATAAAGATTGAGCAAAACCTCCTTCCTTTCAAACTCTATTCCTCTATTGATAAAGCCAAAGATCCCATATGCTTTTTTAAATCAATCTGTCCTGCCACCTTCAAAGATGTGTATACGTACACCCCCAGGTCTCCATTCCTGCACCCCCTTTCAAATGGTACCATTTATTTATATTTCCTCTCTTCATACTTCCTACCAAAATGTACCCACACTTAAATTGCATCTGCCATGAGTCTGCCCATTTTACCAGTCTGTCTCTGTCCTCCTGAAGCCTGTTACTGTTACTATCTTCCTACATTTCCGAGTTTTGTATCATCTGCAAACTTTGAAATTATGCCCTGTATACCCAAGTCTGGGTCATTAACATATCGAAAAGAGCAGTGGTCCCAACACTGACCCCTGGGGAATAGCATTGTACATATTCCTCCAGTCTGAAAAACAAGCGTTCACCACTATTTTGTGCTTTCAGTCCCTTAGCCAATTTTATAACCACTCTGCCACTGCCCCTTTAATGATTTTGCTCACAAGTCTATTATGTGGTACTTTGTCAAAGGCCTTTTGAAAGTGTTGCTAATAAACTTACTAATGAACTGGGAGTGTTGGTGATAACGGGCTAGACATTCAGCTCCACATGTGCTGTTTTGTGTCCACCGCGCACACTTCTGGTGCAGGCCATGTCGGACGCTGTTTTGGTGAGGGCGTTAGCGGATGCAGGGCGCGTGCGCCATTATTATGTCGACAGATCGTGGCGTCAGTCAGTGCACAAAGCTGATCTGACGCCACGTGCCATGATCAGCCTCAACACTGGAGCTAATGCTCTCTCCTAACCTCGCACAGTGACCATGTGCTCAGCAGCAGGAAGGACCGCCCACCAGCGCTATTTACACCTTCGTTGCTGATTGATTTCTACTAACTGTTGTGTACTTTGCAGAAGTGCTTTCATTTTCTACATTTCTTTAAAGTTGCCTAAAGTCTACAGGGAGTGGTGTAGCATGTGCTCAAGGACTTGGTACTGATTTTCAAGGCTTCTGCTCAGACCAGGTGCTCCCAGACATGGTGCAGTGGTTTGTATCCCCCTTGGCTTGCAGCATGACCGAGAGAATGAGCAGAGGCGACACAGAGTAGAACAAGCTGCTCGAAGAGGTCGGAGGAGGATGGGGAGAAGGGCCTGCAACAGGAGGCCATATCCACCCAGAGTCTTCAGGGAACAATTATGTTGACACACCACAAGCTGGTGTGTCAACATAAGAACAGAAGAAATAGAACAGGAGTAGGCCACTGGCCTCTCAAGCCTGCTCCACCATTCAATAAGATCATGGCCGATCTGATCATGAACTCAGCTCCACTTCCCTGCCCGCAGGAGCGTTAATGGAGTTGCCCACCCCCACGCTGGAAAGGTTGGGTTCCACACTCACTGCAAAGCTCTGTGCATGGTCGGTGCCGGACTGCTCCGTGCTCCTTGACATTGCACTTGGGCTTTCAAAATCCTCATCTGAGTCCTCGCAGTAGAACTCATGTGCGACCCTTGCCCTCTGGTGAGCCGGTACCTATGCGACCCTTGCCCTCTGGTGAGCCGGTACCTATGCGACCCTTGCCCTCTGGTGAGCCGGTACAGTCGCAACCCTTGCCCTCTGGTGAGCCGGTACCTGCACAACCCTTGCCCTCTGGTGGGCTGGTACCTGCGCGACCCTTGCCCCCCGAGCTGGCTGCAGGCCACTCGAGCCCAGTGTCTCACCACCCGCAGATCCCACCTCTAAGCCAGCCTCTAAAGTACGCAGAGTGTCAGTATCGGAGCGCTGGCTGCGATATCTGAGCGGTTCTCTGCGATGGTGAAATCCAGTGACGGTGCATCTTCAGCATCACTTCCTTCTTCCTCTTGCACTTCCTGCTCCGCCACCACTTCCTGACCAGGTTGTAGTTGTTGTGTATCAGAAAGGAGAAAGGCACAAGGGTAGGGTTGTGGTGAGGGACTGGGGGGTGAAGCAGGAGGTGCGTGCTTACACAATGTGCAGTTTGTAAATCGGAAGAGATTGTGGGGTGAGGGGGCAGTGGGAGGTGAGAAGGAGGATTCGGTTTGAGGATACCGGCAGATTAATTTGATTCAGCCCCACCGCTGGCCGTGTGCTCAGCAATGCCCCTCCCGTCTCCCCCATCGGGGCAAGGCTCAGCAGGTGGGCCTTCCCCCTTCATGTCGCCCCTCCTGCCTCCAGATATGCGCTGCCCTCTCCCGCAAAAAGAGGGAACTGTGTCATTCAGTGCCATGCAATGTGTTTGGGTGGTGTGGCTGTCATGGTTGAATAGCTGGCAGAATATGCACGCTGTGAGATATTTGTGTGACGCTTGCAGCAGGTACATGGGGGTGTGAGGGCGAGGTGAAGCTATGAATGTGAGGAATGAATGGTGATTGGTGGAGATTGTTGGTGGGTGAATGCTGGGAGTGTGGTGCATTGAGCAGTGTGTGAGGCTCGTGGTACAGATGGTCGGATATGGCCTTTGAGGATGAATTGACTGACCTTGACCATTCATGTCAGGTCATTAACCTTCTTGTGGAACTGCAGCTATGTCTTCGAGGCTACACTGCTATCATTAACCGCGATGGCTAGCGAGTGCCACATTTTGTGTGCGGGTCTCCTGGCCCCCTGTGAGTAGAGGACCTCTCCTCCCCTGCCCGCCTCACACACCAAGGCCTCCAATGCTGTGTCTGAAATTCTAGGTCGCTGCCATGTTGCACCATCACTCAATTTTCTTGCTCCTCAATCTGTTTCCCAGCCATTCCCACCACATGCTGAAGCCAGAATGCACTTCCCCTTTAAGAGGTGCAGGCTTGCTTTAATTGCACGAACTTGTGCCCCTGCTGAGGTGCTGAGCTAGGCAACAGTGTGTTTAGTGCTACCTTACCGCTGCAATCATTGAAATGAACAGGCAGCACGAAGTTTGCAGCAGACTCAAAGGGCACAGGATAATTGCACACCGTGACACCTGCGCCCATTTTCATGCCTTATCCAATTTCTGGGCCAAACTCTCTTATGAACAGCCTGTGTACAATATGGATCTGTCCATCCCATTAATTTCCATCCACAGCCCGTGTATAATATGGATCTGTCCATCACTTATTACTTGGAGGGTACGAGTCTAGGTGGGGTAGAGGAACAAAGGGAACTCTGAGTACAAATACACAAATCACTAAACGTTACACCACAGGTTAGCAAGGTCATAAAAAGTAAACCAAGCACTAGGGTTTATTTCTAGAGGGATAGAATTGAAAAGTAGGGAAGTTATGCTAAACCTGTATCGAACCTTGATTAGACCACACTTATTCGAGTACTGCGTGCAGTTCTGGTCACCATATTATAAAAAGGATATAAAGGGACTGAGATGGGTGCAGAGAAGATTTACAAGGATGATACCAGAAATGCGAGGGTATACATTTCAGGAAAGGATGAACAGGCTGGGTCTCTATTCTCTAGAAAAAAAGAAGGCTGAGGGGTGACCTAATAGAGGTCTTTAAAATGATGAAAGCTTTTGATAGAGTGGATACGGAGAAGCTGTTTCCACTTGTGGGGAAGAGTATAACATCAATATAAGATAGTCACCAAGAAATCCAATGGGGAATTCAGAAGGAACTTATTTACCCAAAGAGTGGTGAGAATGTGGAACTCGCTACCACAGGGAGTGGTTGAAGCGAATAGTTTAGATGTATTTAAGGGGAGGCTGGACACGCATATGAGGGAGAAGGGAATAGAGGGTTATGCTGATAGATTTAGATGAGGAAAGACGGGAGGAGGCTCGAGTGGAGCATAAACGGCGGCATGGACTGGTTGGGCAGAATGGCCTGTTTCTGCGCCGTATATTCTATGCAATCCTATTAATTTCCACCCACAGCCCATATACAATATGGGTCTGGAAATCACAGCGGGTCAGACAGCATCTGCGGAGAGAGAAACAGAGATAACGTTTCAGGTCGATGACACTTAGTCAGAACTGGAGAAAGTTCGAGAAGTAAGAGATTTTAAGCAAGTGCAGGGACAGGGAAAGGTGGAGGAGAGGAAAGAACAAAAGGAAAGGTCTGTGATAGGGTGGGCGCCGGGACTGAGTAAATCACAAAAGGATTGCTAGTGCAAAGCAAAAGTTTCTTTCATACCTTTTGTCATTTAATGACTTGTCATTTAAGGTGTCAAAGGCACGTTATGCCAGGAGGGCACTTCATTGACTTTTCTCTGACCGGAGAAGCAGGCGGTGTGCATGTGGCTTTGCCAGGATAGCGAGCTTCCCCATGGTGCCACTGACTGCAGTATTCTGGGCACCACACTTTAGGTCAGATGTCAAAGCCTTGGACAGGGTACAGAGGAGGTTTACTGCAATGGGACCCGGGATAAGGGACTTCAGTTACGTGGAGCGACTGGAGAAGCTGGGATTGTTCTCCTTGGAGCAGAGAAGGTTGAGAATCAAAGATTTAAGGTGAATGGCTAAAGAACCAGAGGCAATATGAGGAAACATTGTTTTACGCAGCGAGCTGTTGCGATCAGCGTGGCGATGTTTTGCTGAGAGTTGTGACTGAGGGAGCCCTAATTAGAGCATGTGGCACTTCTGTATCAACCTCCATTATATCATATTGTGCATTTAGTTATGTTCTGCTAATACTTACTAATACTATCTATTATTGGTATTCTAAGTGGTAAAGTAGATTGGTTGAGAGAAAAGAATCCTGATAGATAGAGACTAGCTGGGGTGTAATTAGAGCAATTAGGGGTCGTTGAAAACGGGTGTATATCGGCAGGGAGAAGTCAGGTGACTCAGTCAGATGACCTAATGTAGAATTTGCAGCAGAGTGTATAAAAGGTTTGGCTTGTAGAGTGTGGCAGAGTGTGATCTGAGCAGAGTGAGGGGGTCGGGGAGTCGGAGAGTGAGGGGGTCAGGGAGTGAGGGGGTCGGGGAGTGAGGGGGTCGGGGAGTTAGGATACTTGCTCTGTCTGTTGTTTCTGCTGCTTCTCTTATTTTTTATTGCTTTCTTCGTAGCTGCCTTTTTAAAAAAAAAAGATGGTGAACCCCGGCTCCCAAAGGAAAGGGGAACGACTCCAATGTGAGGTTTGCTCCATGGACAACTTTAGGTAATGTTGGAGAGAAATGAAATCAAGGTGCAGCATTGTGTGACCTTCCCTTGCAGTAAACATGTCCAGGTTCTGTCTCTGCAGCAGGAGATCGTTTCCCTGAAGGAGCAGGTTGACCAATTGACCTACTTGGTGGATTTTGACGACTTCCTGACTGGGATGGAAAGTTAAGTCTTCATTGTCGGACATTGGTATCACCAGATCTTTCACCACTTTGGATTCTTTTGTTACTGCGAACAGGTAGGCCCCGCTTTGTGATTGAGAACACAACAGATAGTGAGGTCAGCACCAGTGACCCCAAACCTCAATGCTCATATCAGCATCTTGGAAAAGACAAGGGGAAGGCTGCAAAGCTCGAGGACATGTTTTGAACAGCCAAGGAAGAGCAAGAGACAGCGGACAATCCTCATAGGGCACTCCACCATCAGGCACGCAGACAGCATCCTCTGCAGGGCAGTCTTCTGTTTTCCAGGGGCCAAGGTAGCTGGTCTCTGCGATCGTGTGGATGATCTGATGAAGGGTGAGTGTAAAGATACTGTACAAAAGCAAAATACTGCGGATGCTGGAATCTGGAATAAAAACAGAAAATGCTGGAAATCTCAGCAGGTCAGGCAGCATCTGTGGAGAGGAAGCAGAGTTAACGTTTCAGGTTGATGACCCTTTGTCAGAACTGGAGTGTTTGGAAAGAACAGATTCTTAACAAGCACTGAAAGGGGGAGGGGAAGAAAGAACAAAAGGAAAGGTCTGTGATAGGGTGGGAGGCAGGAGAGATTCGAGACAAAAAAAAACCCTGATTCATGCCGTTGTTACCTCTAGACTTGGCTACTCCAACTCACTCCTGGCCAGCCTCCCACATTCTACACTACGTAAACTTGAAGTCACTCAAAACTCAGCAGCCCGTGTCCTAACCAACACCAAGTCAAGATCACCCATCACCCCTGTGCTTTCTAACCTACACTGGCTCCCAGTTAAACAATGCCTCGATTTCAAAATTTTCATCCTTGTTTACAAATCACTCCATGGACTTGCCCCTCCCTATCTTTGTAATCTTTTTCAGCCTCACACCCCACAAGATGTCTGCGCTCCTCAAATTCTGGCCTCTTGAACATTCCTCATTATAACTGCTCAACCATCAGTGTCTGTGCCTTCGGCTGCCTGGGCCCCAAGCTCTGGAACTTACCTCTAAACCTCTCTGCTTCTCTACCGCTCTTTCCTCCTTTAAGACGCTCGTTAAAACCTACCTCTTTAACCAAGCTTTTGGTCATCTGCCTTAACTTCTTCTGTGGCTCAGTGTCAAAGTTATGTTTGTCTGTAACACGGTTGTGAAGCACCTTGGGATGTTTTACTACGTTAAAGGCGCTATATAAATAAAAGTTATTATTATTATTGGCCATCAGTTTAACATCAGTAATCGGGTAGATGCTTGAAAGAATCATGAGGGATGCAATATGTGAATATTTGGATAGGGAGGGACACATATTAGGGACACCCAACATGGCTTCATAAAGAGGTCATGTCTCACAAATCTAATTGTACTTTTTGAAGAAGTTACAAAGTTGGTGAGTGAGGGAAGCCGAGTAGACATTGTCTACGTAGATTTCCAAAAAGGTTTTAACAAGGTACCGCACAAGAGGCTTCTCTATACGATCAGAGCCTCTGGTATTATATTGGGCTGGATACAGAACTAGCTGGCGGGTGGCAGGCAAAGAGTAGTTATAGATGGATTCCGATCTGTTTGGAGACCAGTCACCAGTGGTGTCCTGCAGGGATCAGTGTTGGGAGTGTTGCTTTTTAATAATAATAATAATAATGATGATGATTTTGGGGTTGGGGGGACAATTTGCAGAATATACTTTGCGAGATTTTGGCTTTCTAGTGCATACATCTTTGGCGGTGCACGAGCAATACCGTGCAGCGATAGCTAAAGCAAATTGGGGTGTATCCATAGGACAATTGAGAATCAGACGAGGTGAACTGTTTTGTCCTTGTTCAAGTCAGGCCACACTTGGAATACTGTGTCCAGATTTGGTCTCCTCACATGGTGGGTGATATTGAGGCTCGGGAAAGGGAGCAGGAGAGGGCCACTAAGCTAAGATGCTTTAGACTTGGAATTAGTCATCAAGATAGGTTAAGAGAGTCGGGGCACTTTACCTTAGAGCAGCGTAGACTTAGGAGAGATAAGACTGAGGTTTATAAGATAATGAAGGGAATAGACTGTGTTCCAGCTGACTGTTTATTTCAATTAAATAGGCTAGGCAGGACCAGGCGGCACAAATTTAAGTTTATAAGGCCAGATCTAGGTTAAATATCAGGCGTGGTTCTTTTCCCGGAGAATAGTCAACCTCTGGAACAAGCTGCCGTTCCATGTGGTGGATGCAGACTCACTGAATCCCTTCAAGCGAAAGCTGCATTTGTTTCTGGCTGCGGCGGAGGCAGCGGAGATGAACTCTTACAGAAGGTGGGTACTGCAGGGAATTTAATGGCCAGAGTGATGATCTGGGCTAGTTTCGATTATCTAGATGGGTTGGAGAGGAATTTCCCAGATTTATTTTTTCCTAAATTGGCCTGGCTTTTTAATCTGGTTTATTTGCCTCTCCCAGGAGATCACGTGGGGTGGGGTGGGGTGGAGTATGTAAGTTGTGTTACACAAAGTATCTCAATTGTGTGGGATAGGCTCGACCGACCAGATAGTCTTTACCTGTCTCTCATTGTTCATATCTTTGTAATAGTAACTTTCAAAAGTGAATTGGATAATTACTTGAAGGGCAAAAACTTAGAGCTATGGGGAAAGAGCAGGGGAATGGGATTCATTGGATAGATTTACCAAAGAGCTGGCTCGGGCATGATGGGCCAAATGACCTCCTTCTGTGCTGTTGCATTCTATGAATCTAATATTTTTATAGCCATCCCATTAATCTCTTTCCACGGCCCATTTACAAAATGGATCTGCCCCACCCTTTAACCGAGGGAAGATCCTTCACAAAGAATCTGTTCCCCATGTCCTGTGATGGGGACATTATCACTGTTGAGGTGCATGGTGTGTTTAAATGGGCTCTTCTCTGGATGTGGCCACACTGGGGTTCATTGTTTAATGGCTGTCGCTGGTTGCCCTGGTGACAGTCAGACTCGAGCATGTAGTGTGGGGTCGTAGTCAACGTGGGGCGGACTGGGGAGAGTGAACAGACTCCCAGGCCTTGACAACGAGTTAACCAGATCTGTTCTCCGTGCCACGAGTGTCAGTTGTATCGTGCCCTTACCATCACTCCCGCAATCCCGATTCCCACCACTCCAATCATATACAGCTTCGAATTGAAGAATTCCTTTAATTTAGAAGTGCAGTTCTGTGGAGACAGTTCACAGGAAGTAGGTCAGAGGTCAGTGCCAGGGATCAGGGGTTAGAATAGTACATCGCTTTCTCATAAACAACATGGTGAGTAAGTGCACGAATGATAAACAATCAATTCCCCCAAACGCTGTAAGCCCCACTTTCCTCTCCTGGGTGATGTTTTCAGTGAGGTTGATTGAGGGATAAATATTGGCCAAGAAACTGGGGAGGACTCCCCTGCTCTTCTTCAAAATGGTGCCATGGGATCTTTTACATCCACCTGAGCAGAGCGATGGGGTCTTAGTTTAACATCTCATCTGATAAACGGTGCAGCTCTCCCAAGGTATTGCACCGAAGTATCAGCTTGGATTATGTGCTCAAATCTCAGAAGCGGCACTTGAACCCACAACATTCTTTCTCCGAGACATAGTGCTACTACTGAGCCATGGCTGATACTGATTGTGGTCAATGTTACTGCTGTGGGATGTCCCGGGGATCGGGGCTAGGGGATGTACTGAGGGCCCCGGGGATCGGGGCTGGGGGATATACTGAGTGTCCCGGGGATCGGGGCTGGGGGATGTACTGAGTGTCTCGGGGCTGAGGGATGTACTGAGGGCCCGGGGATCGGGGCTGGGGGATGTACTGAGTGTCCCGGGGATCGGGGCTGGGGGATGTACTGAGTGTCCCGGGGATCGGGGCTGGGGGATGTACTGAGTGTCCCGGGGATCGGGGCTGGGGGATGTACTGAGTGTCCCGGGGATCGGGGCTGGGGGATGTACTGAGTGTCCCGGGGATCGGGGCTGGGGGATGTACTGAGTGTCCCGGGGATCGGGGCTGGGGGATGTACTGAGTGTCCCGGGGATCGGGGGATGTACTGGGGGTCCCGGGGATCGGGGCTGGGGGATGTACTGGGGGTCCCGGGGATCGGGGCTGGGGGATGTACTGAGGGTCCCAGGGATCGGGCTGGGGGATATACTGAGGGTCCCGGGGATCGGGGGATATACTGAGTGTCCCGGTGATCGGGGCTGGGGGATAATATGAGTGTTCTGGGGATCGGGGGATATACTGGGAGTCCTGGGGATCGGGGGATATACTGGGGGTCCCGGGGATCGGGACTGGGGGATGTACCGAGTATCTCAGGGATGGGTCTTGGTGAAATATTCTTCTGTGAGATCTTCAGACTGTACAGTGCTCTGGTGAGACTCCATGACCACTGTTCAGTTTGTCTCTTTAAAGGAGGTGAATGAGAGGGACATTATTGAGGAGTATAAAATAATAAGTGCAATAGCAAAGTTTATTACTGTCCTTAACATTGCCAGCAGGACAAAGGCAGCATTGCAGATGGGAAGGTGCAAGTGGAGGACTGATGGTGGGTGGGATTGGTTCACAGTAATATTTGGAATAGGTAAGAAACTGGAGGCAAAATGTTTAGAATTTGATGAGGCAATCAGTTGGTAAATGCAGTGGACTGTTGATAGCTGGCTGCATGCTTCCATCGATAGTCCATAATGCTTTGTGAACAGACATTCGGGGTCAGCACAGGTCAGGGCCTGCTGTCCGCTCCCAGTGAAGATTGTGTTGAACTCAGAGGGAAGAGTGAGGTCCCTGTAACATAGTCATGTGAGAAGGAATTACATGTAGAATTGAGCGACAAACCTGGAACTCACCACAGATACATCCTGCGTGGAACAGAGGAGCTGGATGGTGGGGTCTGGGAACTTTTCTCCACAGCACTGCAACTGGAAGATAGAGAAACCGCTCACATCAGCACCACACACCATATATCACTAAATGTCAGACCGTGTGCAGTGAGTGTGAGACAGTGTGCAGTGTGTCAGTGAGTGTGAGGCTGTGCCCTGTGTAAGGTGTGTCAGCGAATGTGTTAGTGCGTGCGTATGGTGTGTCAGTGTTTTGGGTGAGTGTGTAAGGTGTGTCAGTGAGTGTGTAAGGTGTGTACTCACCACACGGTGAATTGCACGTAACGTCTTGTTGCCGGTCCCAGATGTTCGGTAGGTGTGCAGGGAGTTGGTGTAGTAAACATTCATCTCATGCAGAATCTATCAGGCAATCAGAACAAACTGATCGATTAGACAGCGAGATCCACAACACAATATGTGGAGGGCAGAGATGGTTTGGCGGGGCAAAGGAAAGGAGAGGCAGGAAAGGAGAGGCAGGGAGAGACAGACGGAGAGGGGGAGAGACAGTGAGGTTCCCCCCTCCTCCTTCCCCCCCCTCCTCCCCATCCTTCCCCCCTCCTTCCCCTCAACCCCCTCCTCCTCCCCTCCCCCCCCCTCCTCCTCCTCCCCTCCTCAACCTCCCCCCTCCTTCCCCTCCTCCTCGTTTCCTCCCCCTCCCCCGTCCTGGTGGCAAGGGCTGTGCCCGTATGATGGTGAGGTTGTGCAGTGTGCAGCAGATCACCATGAGTCTCGACACCCGCTCTATTATTAAGGATGTGGTAATCGGGCACTTAGAAAACAATAGTCGATTGAGCAGAGTCAACACTGATTTATGAAAGGGAAATCATTTGACAAATCTGTTTTTTGAGTTTTTTTAGGGTGTAACTAGTAGAATAGATAAGGGGGAACCAGTGGATGTGGTGTATTTGGATTTTCAGAAAGCATTCGATAAGGTGCCACACAAGAGGTTATTAAACAAAATTAGGGCTCGTGGGATTGGGGATAATATACTAGCATGGATTCAGGATTGGTTAATGGACAGAAAACAGAGAGTAGGAATAAACGGGACATTTTCGGGTTGGCGGGCTGTAACTAGAGCATGCCGCAAGGATTGGTGCTTGGGCCCCCCAGCTATTCACAACCTATATCAATGGTTTGGATGAGGGGACAAAGCGTAATATAAAAGCAAAATACGGCGGATGCTGGAACCTGGAAAAAAAAAACAGAAAATGCTGGAAATCTCAGCGGGTCAGGCAGCATCTGTGGAGAGGAAGCAGAGTTAACGTTTCAGGTCAACAACCCTTTGTCAAGAACTGGCGAATATTTGAATAGAACACATTCTTAAGAAGCACTGAAAGGGGGAAGGGGAAGAAAGAACAAAAGGGAAAGTCTGTGATAGGGTGAGAGGCAGGAGAGATTAGAGAGACAAAGGGGATGATGGGCCGAATTGAAATGGTAATGGCCGGAGTTAGAAAAAGGTTAATCTAGATAGGGTGTGAATGGCGGGATAATCACCAGCTGCCATTGGAGACAAAGAGAAATAAACATAAGCTTGAGGGGGTGGGGGGGAGGGGAAGGAGCCAAAGATGGATAGAGGTTATGCTCTGAAATTGTTGAACTCAATATTGAGTCCAGAAGGGTGTAAAGTGCCTAAACGAAAGATGAGGTGCTGTTCCTTGAGCTTGCATTGAGCTTTATTGGAACAGTGCAGGAGTCCAAGGATGGAGATATCAGAGTGGAGTGGAGAATTTAAGTGACAGGCGACCGGAAGCTCAGGGTCACACTTGCTGGGGGTGACAGCGAAATGGACCGGGGTGTCGCGGAGGGGGCGGTCCCTTCAGAATGCTGAGCAGGTAGGGGAGGGGAAGATATGATTGGTGATGGGATCACGCTGGAGGTGGGGGGAATGGCGGAGGTTGATCCTTTGAATGTGGAGGCTGGTGGGGTAAAAGGTGAGGACAAGGGGAACCCTGTCATGGTTCTGAGAGGGAGGGGAAGGGGTATGAGTAGAGGTACGGGAAATAATCTATATCCAAGTTTGCTGATGATATAAAGCTAGGTGCAAATGTAAGTTGTGAGGAGGACGCAAAGAAGCTTCAAGGGGATGTAGACCGGCTAAGTGAATAGGCAAATGGAATATAATGTGCACAAATATGAAGTTATCCACTTTGGTAGGAAAAATAGAAAAGCAGAGTATTTTTTAAATTTGAGATTGGGAAATGTTGGTGTTCAGAGGGACCTGGGTGTCCTTGTACACCAATCACTGAAAGTTAACATGCAGGTACAGCAAGCAATTCAGAAAGCAAATGGTATGTTGGCCTTTATTACAAGAGGATTTGAGTATAAGAGTAAAGATGTCTTACTGCTATTATATAGGGCCCCGGTGAGACCACACCTGGCGTATTGTGTACAGTTTTGGTCTCCTTACCTAAGGAAGGATATACTTGCCATAGAGGGAGTGCAACGAAAGTTCACCAGACTGACTCCTGGGATGGGGGATTGTCCTATGAGGAGAGATTGAGTAGACTAGTCCTATATTCTCTGCAGTTTAGAAGAATGAGAGGTAATCTCATTGAAACATACAAAATTCTTACAGGGCTTGACTGGGTAGATGCAGGGAGGATGTTTCCCTCTGGCTGGAGAGTTGAGGCAGGGGTCACAGTCTGAGAATAAGGGGTCAGCCATTTAGGACTGAGTTGAGGAGAAACCTTTTCACTCAGAGGGTGGTGAATCTTTGGAATTCTCTACCCCAGAGGGCTGTGGAGGCTCAGTCGTTGAATATATTCAAGACCGAGATCGATAGATTTTTGGATATTAAGGGAATCAAGGGATATCGAGATAGAGCAGGAAAGTGGAGTAGAGGTAGAAGATCAGCCATAATCATTGAATGGTGGAGCAGGCTCGAGGGGCTGAATGGCCTACTCCTGTTCCTAATTCTTGTGTTCCCTGTTGAGTACTGAAGGGCACTTAGAGTGGTTCAGGCGCAGCGGAAGCGTTGCTTCAGCACGCCAATGTATCCTCCGTGATGTTTTGTGTGGCAGCAAGGCTCCGTTGTATGAATGCTGCTCACACGTGCGTAGGTTGCGTACCAGAGTCAGGAGCCCGGTCTTGAACCGCCCTCGTGGCCCAGGAGACACCCTCTGGTTTGTCGTGGTAGCTCAAATGCAGATGGCACAGCGGACTGTCAGAGGCAGGAAGTGGGATAGTGAGGGAGGCAGGAAGTGGGATAGTGAGATGCAGGAAGTGGGATAGCGAGATGCAGGAAGTGGAGTACAGAATGGGGAATGGGAAAGATAGGGAAGTGCAGAGAGAGACAGGAAGGCTGAGTGGGAGCGACAGAACGAGGGAGACTAAGACAGCAAAGTGAGCTGGAGAGATGAGAAAGAAAGTGGGGGAGGGGATGTTGGGTGGGGGAGGGGGTAGGAGGTGTGGGGAGCAGGGAGGGTGGGTGAGGGAGTAGGGGGCGGAGTAGGGATGGGGAGGAGTAGAGGGGGTGAGTAGGGAGGAGGTGTGGGTAGAGGGGGGGGAGGGGGTGTGGGTAGAGGGGGGGGAGGGGGTGTGGGTAGAGGAGGTGGGGGAATAGGGAGGGGGGGAGTGTGGAGTAGAGATGGGGAGGTGTGGGGAGGGGGTGGAGGAAGTGTGGGGAAGGAGGAGTGGTGGGGGGTGTGCGCAGAGTGGGAGGAGGAGTGGGGGGATTTGAAACCCTGGAGACGGGAAGGAAGTGAAGATGAGATGAGAAAGTTGGATGTTTGTGTCCCGAGTTGTGCGTCACTGAGCTGTAGGCTACAGTCAGAATACATCACCTCGTGCTTGTTCAGAAATCCCCAGACTCCAGCTATGATCTCAGCTGCAAAAATCACCAGCAGACACATGAAGAACTGAAGCGAGAAACCCAGTGTTAGCAGTGAACCCTGATATCTGACCCCTGGGGCACTCTGACCCCTGACCCCAGACACACACCGAATTTGACCCATGACCCTCAAAACACATCTGACACACATTAAGCCCTAACACGTGACCCAAGGCGCACACCAACCCCTAACCCCTGACAAACACTGATCCCTGACACAAAACGACCCATGACACAGACAAACTAAGCCTTGACCCCAGACACACACACCAACCCCTGCTTCAGAAAACACACCAACCCTTGACCCCTGCCTCCAGAAGTCATACTTGCCTCTGACCCCAACTCCAGACACACACTGACCCCTGACCCCAGAAAACACATCGATCTCTGACCCCAGAAATAACATCAACCTCTGATCCCTGACCCCAGACACACACTGAGCCTTGACCCCTGAAACACAAATAGCCCTGACCGAGCCCGAACCCCAGACATATCGACCCCTGATTCGCACCAATTGCTGACCCAGACACACACCGACCCCTGACCCCAACAAACACACACCGACCTCTGACCGCAGACACACACCGACCTCTGACCCCAAACACACACCAACCTCTGACCCCAATAAACACATAGCGACCTCTGACCACAGACATCGACCTCTGACTCCAGACAAAGACCAAACTGTGACCCCAGATACAGAACGACCCCTGACCGCTCTCTCTGACAATACTTACTGCTCCAAGTAAACACTGCGATTCATGCAAAGCTCCGCAACATCCGAAAAACCCCACCAGCATCATCAGGACTCCTGTTCCGATCAGCGTGTAAACTCCTGGAAAACAGCAAGGATTGAGTCAGACTTGTGTATTATACAAGTGTATACCCTGTACACTTAATGTACTGCTACATGAGACCAATGAATGTATCTTCACACTGTATACATGATGCCTGTACCACCAGAGGGTGCAACTGGTGGAGACCTAGGGGTCACCTGCACACTGCAGGTAACCAGGTATAAAAGGGAGCTCCCCTTACTGTACCCTAATTCAGGAGCTGCAATAAATGGACTAAGGTCACAACAGTTCAAGTACAATACCTACCTCGTGGAGTCATTATTAGAGTGCTGGCGCTGTGGAGGAAATCACAGGGCCCACCAGTGCCGCTACAAAGACTATTACTTGCAAAGGTTGCAACGCGAAAGGTTATCTCCAGCGAATGTGTAAGAGAAATTTTACTCACCGAGTAGCTGAAGAGTTGGCCGATCACCCGGGCTCCAGCGCTGATGGAGAGGAAGAGAGAGTCCAGGAGGCAGCTCAGCCCCATGAAGAGGTGTACGGAGTGTTTACCTGCTCCACAGAGTTCTCCGTTGAAAATGGAAGTTGAAATCAACGGTGTCCCAGTCTCGATGGAGGTCGACACAGGGGTGAGCCAATTGCTGATGAATCAGGCGCCTTCGAGAAACTCGGACAATCCAATCGAATGACCTAAAGTGATCCCGATGCAGGTGAAGCTGCTCACTTACACAAAAGACACCACCCAAGTTGTTGGCAGCGCGGATGTCCAGGTGTCCCATGGCGGCGCGATGCACGTTACCTTTGTGGATCGTTGCTGGTGAAGGCCTAACGCTGCTCGGAAGAAGATGGATGAAACGAATCCAAATTTGTTGGAGCTGGGAAAGCCTCCAGGCCCCGCCGATCGACGTCCGACGCGGCACCTGAAAATCCAATCGTCCAACTCGACTGCGCGGCAATGACACAGACCGCACTACCCAAAGGCGAGATGATCCAGACCTCGCCTTCCAGGCTCCTGTGGCAGGACTCCGGAGGAAGAAGATCAGCGCAGAAGGTAACTTCTCTGCTTCCGTGGCAGAACCTGGGGAGAAAAGGATCACCACAGCCTACCTCGTGGAGAGAAAGAAGATGGCGCCCGCACCACGAGGTGAAGCGCCTGAAGTAAAGATGGCCGCGACCAGACCACGAGGGGCAGCACTGAGGAAGCAACACGTGATGCCGAGCAGCGACCCGGATTGGGGTAAAGATTGCAAGGCCTTAAAGGAGACCGGCAACCCAGCACAATTAAAGGGACAGTTCCACTCTTTGTACAGCGATGCCGGTAATACACATGTAAAAGATGTCATTAACAAATGCAAGTATATAAATGTAACCTTGTACAGCGATGCCGGTAGTACACAGGGAAAAGATGTAATTGACAAATGCGAGGATGTAATTGACAAATGCGAATATGTAAAGACAACTAACAGTATCGAGTCGGTGATTGCGGTCGGAGCCAATGTATTATGACAGTAAATGAAGTAATGATGTGCGATGCCGGGTTCTACATGTACGCCGACAAAACCAAAGGCAAGCACCCAGGTCCAGCGGGCTACCCGATCATGTAGCCTGCGCCTCCGGGATCGATGTGATGCCCCAGGGAGTGTGGCCACACAGCGGGAGCATACCCACTGCAGGGCCAGCGATCAGTGGACGGTAAAGGCACCACTACTGGCCCAGATCGGCTCTATCTGTCTGCCCACGATGGCCAGTACCGGGAGCAAGAGGCTAATGCCCTCCCAATGGGACCTGGGATGATCAGGCTCTCACTATCACTGAAGGGCAACAGGGAGACACTGCAGCTCTCAAAGAAGGACAGGGAGGCCACACACTCCTGTGGCTCTGCCCACATGAGGCAATGGCAAAGGCCCTGAGACTCAGCCAGGTGAGCGATCTGAGCACACCCAGCTGGCAGGGGGCGCAGTGCCGCCATCAGACAACCTGGACACTGTCTGGTTACTCTGGAACTAGCGTCCTCACCCACCTGCACCTATACAACCCAGGGGCAAGACTGTGATACCACGTATGTACCTTACCTGTAAAATGTACTTGTTCCACTACTGCTAAACTCAAACAGTGATGTAACTAAACCTATTTTTTTTTTTCTGTGTACATGTATGTAAATGCAGGTGTTGAGCCACACACATGGTCTATGTATGGGGGTGGGGGGAGGGGGGGGAATGGATGTATGTAGCCATGGACACACATGGATCACACCCGGAACCCACTCGACCTCCACTGCAACCTCTAACCATCCACTGCTGACCATTTCCCAATGTTGTGGCAATATGGACTTGGGGGTCTACAGAGAGAGAGCCATTCCCAAGCACAGACAAGGTGCAAGGGCTTTGAGCACTCAAGTCGAGGGCCAGAGCAAACAGTGCAAAGACCAGTGGCACAAAACTTAGTGGGGAGTGATGTTGTGTATGTATAATACAAGTATTTACCCTGTACACTCAATGTACTGTTACATGAGACTACTGAATGTATCGTTACACTGTGTACACTATGCCTGTACCACCAGAGGGTGCAACTGGTGGAGACGTAGGGGTCACCTGTACACTGCAGGTAACCAGGTATAAAAGGGAGCTCACCTCACTGTACCCTCATTCAGGAGCTGCAATAAATGGACTGAGGTCACAACAGGTCAAGTACAATACCTTACCTTGTGGAGTCATTACTAGAGTGCTTACAGACACAATAAGACTGATGGCCAATTATAACCTAGCTGGGAGCAGAGCAAGGCCCAGGGTCTGGGGAGCGAATAGAGATAGCGCTTGGCCGATTGGAACTGAAGCTCCCAAGTACCCCGACCGCATCATGAGGCGATTTCCCCGGCCACTGCTCCGAGCCCTGGTCTGGCTCTGATGGGGAGCCAAGGGAGAGCAGCCCATCAACGGGCAATGGGTGGCCAGGTGGGATAGTGAGGGACGCTGGGCCCTGATCGGCGAGCTTCATTCACCACCTCGCTCCTCACTCCTCACCTCCCACTCCCTCCCTCACCCCTTCTGTACTGCTCGTGTGTGTGTGAGGGGGAACGTGTGTGTGTGTGTGGGGGGGGAACGTGTGTGTGTGTGTGGGGGGGGAACGTGTGTGTGTGTGTGGGGGGGGAACGTGTGTGTGTGTGTGGGGGGGGAACGTGTGTGTGTGTGGGGGGGGAAC